>NC_068571.1:32893004-33196035 GCF_025698545.1 Gossypium raimondii | reverse complement strand
TTCCTCTGTTTTCCTCCTTTCTCCATATTTTTTAACATAGTTTTTCTATGTTTTTCATTTCTTAAAACTTTTTTTATGTTTATGAAAAAAGAAAAGGAGAAAGCCGAAACCAAAATAAAACTTGTTTTGCATATTCTCACCTCACAATTATAAACCCGCATCGTCCATCACCGCTTTAACGAACCAATTTGGATCTCTCAATGACCTAGTCCACAAGCTCACCTCACTCGAATACCTCACCAGTAGTGACTTATGGCAGTCCACCCTCAACAAACTTTCCCAAGCTCATTCCCTTAACCTCCTAACCAACCCCAATGATCATCTTATCTACCTTACCTACAACAATCTCACCCTCTCAAAACTACGATGTTTCACGAATTATTCAAATGAGCTTTACACTCTCAATGACTAAAACGACCGCCATACGAAACTTACGCTCAATTTTATCCAAACAAGTTTGGTTCCATGCTCCCTTTCTCTCTTCGGTTTATCCATGCTCGATTTCCAATCAAGCTTGCTTGGGAATATCCAAGAACGTTTAGATCAATGTTATCGTTTGTTTAATTTTATTCGTTAAAAAATAAAAGAAAAGGAAATGAATAATCTACATGTTTCTGTAAAAGTTTGGAAACGGAAAAAAATTTGTTTTGAATATAAATAATTCAATTTATATTTAGATTTGATTAAGGATATGATTTTTTATATTGATTAGTCGATCCAATTTTAGTTTCAAAATTAGGTTATATTCAAATCGATATTGGATTAAGAATGATTGATATTCGATTTTGAGTGAAATTCAATTTCGAATCAAGTAAAAGAAACAATGACTTGGTTTGTTTGGTGGGCAAATATTATGTTTTTGTAGTGAAGAATATGAGAAGAGAGAAAATAAAAGGGAAGAAGAAAAGGAAAATAAAGAAATAAAAGAAAAAATTAAATTGTTTACAAAACAAAAGTATAGGGATTAGTTTTAACAAATGGAAAACATAGAAAACTACATTAAAAGAAATGGAGAAGGAAGGAAAATAGAGGGAGAAGGAGGAGAGAATGGAAAATAAATAAAAAATAGGAAAGTTCAAAGAACATAAAAGAAAAAAATTAAATTGCTCAAAATGAAAAAAAATATAGGGACCAATTGTATAATTTAACCTAAAATTTTAGTTTGAAATGATGATTTAACATGCCATGTCAGCTTGCCGTTACACCGTTAACGATAATTAATGTTTAGTGACTAAAATGTAACATTTCAAACATAAGTGAGTAAAATGTAACCTGAGACAAACAAAAGTGACTATTTTGAGAATTTACCCTTAAAAATAGGGATGTTTGTAAATTAATATTATCTGCTCTTACTTTTTTCTTTTTTCTTTTTATTAATGCTCTTACTTTTCATTAATGTACAAATAATAGATGAGTGTGACAAATCTTAGAGATAATTGTAAAATTACACATAAACTTTGGTTAATGTGTAATGTTACATATGAACTTTGATTTTATGTAATTTTATACATAAATTTTAATTGAACTCAAATTTTACAAACCACTAACACAATTATTGATATTATGTCATTTTACATACATAAATAATTATATTTTAATATAAAATAAATTGATGTATTTATTTCTTTAAAAATATATAACTGAATTAAAATAAAAGGTTCATGTATACATTTGAATCACAATCAAAATTTTTATGTATAATAGCACCAAATTAAGGCTCAAATATAAAATTGCATATTGAATAAAGTGTAGTTTTGAGATTCCTAAATTTTATGATCAAATAAATTCATTTAACCATACTTTTGAAAAAAATAGAATTTTATTTAAAAATATGATAAATTTGTAAACGATAAAATATATTTAAAATGATAAAATTATTTATATAATAAATAATGAAATATATTTTCATTAATTCAAAATTTTTTTCTAAATTCGTGATCGATTACGAATTTAATAAAAGAAAAACACATATTAAAACCATAATAAAAGAAAACAATATCTATGACATATACAATATTAAAAATTATATTTAGTTTTGAACTTGATAAATTGGTTTGAAAAATATAAATTATTAATTCATATATTAATTTTACCTTCATTTTGTGATAAAAATCTCCCATTCTTAAAAATTAAAAAAGAAGCAATAAATGGAAATTACTTAATAAGTGAAATTGAGTAGTATTTCCAAACCACCGTTATTTTTTGATTGATTGTCCCATACCTAATGCCACTTCTAATTTTTCTTTCACAAGCATTCAATACAGGTGAAAGAAAAGATAAAAGAAGGGGATAACCGGTGATGCTAGCCAAATTTAAAAGCTTAACTTCCTTTTGCTTTTTCTAAAATATTTTCTTTATTTTCATTTTTTAAAAAATTGGAAAATATGATAGAAATAATAAATTCTATTTTTATTTTCATTTTAATGTTATGTTTGGTTTAAATGCTATATTTTATATAAAAATAAAAATAAAAACACCATTATTGTAATATCTAATATTGTTTTAAAAATGATATTTTAGTCTTTTCCTAATTAAGTTATCAAATGAGTATAACTCAATAAATAATATAAATATAACAAAAAGAATCGTTTACTTCACTTTATTGAAATTTATTAGTATGTTACAAATTTCATTAATTGTAAGTATATTCTATTAACGTAAATGATAAACTTTATCTAACTAAATAATATTTTTGTATTTTATATAATATATTGTTTGTAGAATTATACTAATTTTTTATCATAAAATTAAACTAATTTTTTACTTGTGTAATTTAGGTGTATTTTAAATTTGTATAATAATACATTTTGCTATAATTTTTATTCAACATTTTTATTGAACCAAATATAAAAAACTTATTAATTTAATAATTAAATAACATATAATAAATAATTAAACATATTGTTTGAAACTAATTAATAATAATACATGAGATATATACGATATTAAAATGAAAAAACATAAATTAAATTGTGAGCAAAACAAAATTTAAACATGTATAAAATTGATGGAAGTAATAAAGTATGCATAATAAAATTAAAATGTATAAATAAGACTAGAATGAAGCTTCAATTAATTGGTCAAATTAATGTTTTATTAATGCAAAGGGTATGAGCTTAAATCCTACCACATGTAAATTTTTTATTGTTTTAATTTCGGTCACTCACATTGAAGAAAACTAGGTAACTTTGAAAATTTCGCTTCAAATGAATTCTGTTTACAAATAAATTTTGACTATTTACTTGCTCAATACAAAGCCAGACCATTGTTTTTATACTCACAGATAACTTACTTTCTTTAACAAACTAGATAACCTCCAACCTTTACTAACTACCTCTCTAATCGTTTTATTATTCTTAACATGCATCCATCTTCCCTATTGACAAGATCCGAAGAAAACTTCTAAATCGAGCAAAAAGGGAAAGCGACAATGGTTTGGTTAACATATCAGCAACTTGATCTGACGCAGGAACTTCTCCTACAAAAACTGAACCATCGACAACCTTCTCACGAACAAAAAATAAATCTAACTCCACATGTTTAAACTTGGAGTGTAACACGGGGTTAGCAGCAACTGCAACTGCACTAGAACTATCACACCATATATTTGGTGGAGAAGCAGTCCCAATATGCAACTCTCGTAACAACGGTAGTAACCACAGAACATCACTTGTAACAGCAGCAATACTCCTATATTCAGCCTCAGCCGTAGAACGCGAGACCACCTGTTGTTTCTTCGATGACCACGAAAAAGGATTAGACCCAAAGAAAACACAGTACCCCGAAGTAGACCGTCGATCATCGAAATCCAACCCCCAGTTTGCATCAGAAAACCCAACTAAACAAAGAGAATCAAACCGTAGAAAAACAATTCCAAAATCAAGAGTAGCAGACAAATATCGTAATATTCTTTTAAGAGCCGCGAAATGAACTGTGGTAGGATGATGCATAAACTGACATACCCGATTAACCGCATAAGCAATATCAAGCCTAGTCATAACCACATATTGTAACGCACCTGCCAGACTTCTGTACTCAGTTGGATCAGATAAAAAATCACCATCATTCTTAGAAATGTGCGACCAGCTAATCATGGGCGTATGAACACCTTTAGCATTTGTCAAACCACTACGCTTCAACATATCCCGGATATACTTCCGTTGACAAAGATGAAGACTTCCACACGACGACCTAGTAACCTCAATTCCTAAAAAATAGTGTAACTCACCCATGTCCTTTAACGAAAATTCATCATTCAATAGATTTACAAACCAGTTAATAGACGACGACAAATCACCAGTAATGATAATGTCATCAACATAAACAAGAACATATAGAGTGGAATCTGAGCGAACTCGAACAAACAGAGAAGTATCCGACTTAGAGCCAATAAATCCAACTGTCACAAGAAAATTTCGCAACCACTCAAACCAAGCTCGTGGAGCCTGACGCAAACCATATAACGCCTTCTTTAGACAACAGACCAAAGGTCGCCCATCAGAACCAAGCCTAACATATCCCGGGGGTTGCTGCATAAACACCTCACTGTCAACATTACCATTTAAAAAGGCATTGTTAACATCAACTTGTCGAAGTAACCACCCTTTAGTAACTGCAATGGACAAGATTACCCTTATAGTAGCAGGTTTTACAACTGGACTAAATGTTTCTTGAAAATCACACCCTGGGACTTGAGAACAGCCTTTCGCCACCAGACGTGCCTTGTATCGTTCAACTGTGCCATCTGGGTTCTTCTTTACTTTAAACAACCATTTGCAACCAATAACTTTGTGACCTGATGGCATAGGAACAAGAACCCATGTACCATTCCGAATTAAAGCGTCATACTCAGCTTGAGCAGCGGCTTGCCACTCAGGACTAGTGACAGCCTCTTCAATTGTAGATGGTTCAACAACCTCAACCGCAAGAGCCTTAGGCTTAAAAATACCAGCCTTTGAACGAGTGGTCATAGGATGAATATTCACATTAGGCACTGACACATCTGTCCTGTAGGGTCAGACGGAACTCGAACAACAGGTGTGGAGGACTGAGTTTCAGAATTCAAGAAATTATGGTGATCATTATCACCTTCAGTCAACATTTCATTCAACGAGTAAGTATTACAACAATTAGTATTTGTTGGACTAACATCCACTCCATTTTGAGGACTCAGAGACCCAGATACACTAGGCGGACAAACATTTCCAGAAGCAGAATTCCTTCCCAATAACGGATTAGTCTCAAGAATAGGAAAGTAGGTAGGTATAATACTCACCTCCTGTGACCGAGATACACTCGTTGGAGAGAGGAACCGAGACTCATCAAACTCTACATGTCGCGAGACAATAATGCGACCATCCGGCAACAGACAGTGATATCCTTTGTGACAAGGGCTGTAGCCCAAGAACGTACACGGTTGAGATCGAAATTCTAATTTATGACGCTGAAACGGGCGCAAAAACGGATAGCAACAACACCCAAAAACACGCAAATGATCATAAGTAGGATCTTTCCCATAGAGCACACGATACGGTATCTTACCATTCAGCACTGGTGTGGGAAGACGATTTATTAGATGAACGGCACACGTAAACGCATATGCCCAGAACTCCATCGAAAGCCCCGCTTGAGCTAAAAGTGTAAGCCCCATGTCCACAATGTGTCGGTGTTTACGCTCGGCAACACCATTCTGTTCAGAAGTGTGCGGACACGACACACGATGAACAATGCCTTGGGACGCTAACACCAAAGCCAATGCGCGATACTCACCACCCCAGTCACTCTGGAACTGCTTGATGGTCTTGCCAAACTGATTGTAAACAAGTTTATGAAACTGAATAAAACAGGTCATAACTTGTGACTTCTGTCGAATTAGATATACCCAAGTAAATCTAGAACTCATGTCTATGAATGACACATAGTACCAATTGTTATTAGAAGCAACAAAAGCAGGTCCCCATACATCAGATACAACCAATGAAAAGGGATCAGTATACTCAGTATTGGAAGCCGAAAATGGCAACTTATGAAGTTTACCCTTTTTACAAGCAGTACAAACATCACTCATAGAGACTTTATTCAAAGGAACATGGCACTTATGTAAAACATTTTTAACAACAATAGACGACGGATGTCCAAGACGCTTATGCCATAACGAAAACAACTCACTGTCGGCAGTCGAAGTCGAACATTCTATCTGAGCAGCAGACACACTAGGAACACCATCTGGAATAGAGAACCGGTATAGCCCATTATGAATATGCCCCGTCAGTAAAACCTCCTGTGTCACGTTGTCCTTAATCACACAATAAGTAGAGTGAAACTCAAAAAACGCCCCATTATCAGTCGCAAATTGTGACACTGATAACAAATTTTTCCGAATAGCTGGGACACATAAAACATTAGATAGCTGAAGCAACCTAGACCGTGTCGGCAAAACACTTTGACCAACAGACGATATCATTGCGGGTGTACCATCACCCATTAAGATAGAAGACGTACCTGAATAAGGATTGGCATGATGCAAATCGGATGGGTCCCAACAAACATGATTACTGGCTCCTGAATCAGGATACCAAGACGACGTCCCAACTGGTCCGGGAATTGGCGAGTCAGACTCATCCCCACTCACTCTACGTCGATCAGAGTTAGCATGAGACTAGAGATCGACGGATTAGAATAGTCCGACGCATGTATATCTCCCAACCTAGGAAGTCCAAAACACGGGTTTGAGGTGGAAAATACTCGCGCACGCGGCTTGGTTCGCCATGAAACTGTCGTGGTGCCAATCGGATTAGCCGGATCGAGCTAAATGTTATTCACAAACGGATTTGTGGACATTGGAGGAGGAACATTTGGCCCAACATGCTGCCCAATATTTGGCCCACCATAAGACGTCATGCCAAGTCCTCTACGCACACCATCAATTGGCCCACCAGCTTGCGGCCCAGGAGTTAGAGGCCTCCGTTCATCATTCAGCTTAGGCAACCCACTTGGCCCAACGTGCTGACCTCCACGCTGCACATTATAGCCTCCTTCAGCACACCAATTTTGACCAAAATTATTTGAATTTTGACCAGGCCCAAATCAATTTTGACCTGTAGTACAATTAACTTGATTAGTCCCATACTGCTGTTGACCAAAATTAGAAACCTTAGGTCTAGTGTTTGGGTGAGACGACCGCCACCATCGCCGGAGTAAAATTCATCATCTGGTTTTGCTTCGGAAGGGACACTGGAGACGACTCATCACGATGGTACCTGTAATAGCATTTTTGAGCCACATGTCCAAACCGAGAGCAGATCTGACACTAAAGTCGCGGCTGAAACGTCCTTCCACGACCACGCGCCCCCGATCGCCCTCCTCGCAACGAACCATCCGTAGACATATCCTCCACCAGATTTGCAACATACACCACCTCTTGACTGGTCTGAGCATGCCGTGTTTCATATTCAAGCAACGCCTCAACCAACCGTGGAAACGGCAACGAAGTCGGAGACAACGAAGCCAACGAGACGACGCCTTCAAACTCAGACGGAAGCCCCGCAAGAAGTACCGCCGTCCTTTCCGCCATTGAAATGGAAGATCCAGAAGATTCCAATAGAGCACACACACGTTTTAACTTCGTAACATAATCTCGGATTGACATGCTTCTTTTCTTGAGAGAGTGAAGCTCATGGCGCAATCGCGACTGCCGTTGATCGGAATCGGCCGCAAACATTTCCAACGCCAAGTTCCACACATCTTTCGCCAACTGAACATCCATAAAGGACGAAAGAATAGAGGAACTTATAGTGGAAAGAAGCTAGGACGTGAGAAGTTTGTCCTGTTGTTGATACACAGAAGCCACGAGATTTACCACAAGTGCACCATTCGGCGCTTCCACAAACCTCGGCGGCACAGCAATAGAGCCATCAAGAAAACCAAATAGATCATAGCCATTAACAATGAATCTCACCTGTTGCTTCCATTGAAGAAACGATCCTTCATCGAGTTTTACAACGTCATGTCGAGGAAGCGAATTCACCACACGTTCAGCAGTGAACACAGATCCATGAACTTCAGCAGAGTCAGACGCAGCAGAGTTTGTTGTTGCCATGATCAAGAACACCTAGCGACTGATACCATGAAGAAAACTAGGTAACTTTGAAATTTTCTCTTCAAATGAATTCTGTTTACAAATGAATTTTGACTATTTACTTGCTCAATACAAAGCCAGACCATTGTTTTTATACTCACACATAACTTGCTTTCTTTAACAAACTAGCTAACCTCCAACCTTTACTAACTACCTCTCTAACCGTTTTATTATTCTTAACACACATCAACAACTCTAATGAAAATATAATGTAGAATTATTTCTAAAATTTTGATTTTTCACATCATTTAAATAAAATAAAATTATCATTTTATAATAAAAAAGGTTTAACTTTAATTTTTATTAAAAAATGTTTTCTTTTACATTCCCAATTTTTCATCACTGCAAGAAAAAGAATTCCAAATCCATAGATTTAATTTGTTTTAATAAATTTGGCTACTACTATTGTTTTATTTTATTCTCTTTCAAGCACAAAATAAACTGTCGTTTTTTGTTTGCAAAGAGATTGATTCCTTTTCTAAAACACCACCCTACTTCTTCCCTTCCCTAATTCTTCTTTGTTCTTCAACTCCATATATATTTCCTTCAAAACTCATTTCTTATTTTCAATAAAGTTTTAATCTTTATTCCTTTATTCCCCAATCAAAATTTTGGGTTTCTTTAAACATTTGTTGTTGGAGAAAGAAATGAGTTTAAGAAATTGAATATGAAACTCTTATAAAAATAAGTTGGAGAGAATCCAAAATTTCAATTACAAATCTCTCAGGGATTTTCTTTTTTTAAAGCTAAAACAAAAATCGATGGAAGAGGAAGAGAAATCAAGAAATATTGTTTAAAATAAAAGGAATGCTTCTTTTGGGCTAATCTGAATTTGTAAAGTTTGTTTGGATGAAGGTCGTGTTTGAGGTCGTTATTTATTAGTTCTATCCTATTGTTCTTTTTTATTTTTATTTTTATTTTTGAAATTCTAAGTTAAAATTTGAGGAAGAAGATGACATTTGGATTTCTAGGGTACTTCAACTATTTAATTATTGTTTTCCTTTTATTTTGATTAATAATTAGTATCGAGGAAATTATATTTTAATCTTTTAAAATGAAATGAAACACTTATGACATGGTAAATTGTCACATGTGGTATCTAATGATTGGTCCACGTTGTGTCAGATTTTTGTTAGAGCTTTTAATAGAAATGACCAAAATAAACAAACTATTTAACAGAGGTACCTAAATTGCAAACTTTTTATTTTGAGTACCTAAAATGATAATCTTTTATAGTTGAGTGGCTATCTGTGTAGTTTACCTTAAAAAATCTATAAGTACTTGTATTAATACATTGCTAGAATAAATGTATATATTAAAAAAAAGAGATTTTTTAAAGATATAATGATTTATTTGGCCCCAACTTTATAAAAAAAAATCTTTTAGCGTTTCGTTTAATTTATCCATCTCTTTAATCATTAAACTTGTATTGTTTGTCAAATCGTCTCAAATGACTTTGTTGATGTGACATCTACATATATGCCACATTAACATTTAATTATTTAAAAAATATTTGTATACACTTTTAATAAGTTTAAAGTTTTTAAAATAATTAATTTGGATTTGACGAAAAATAAAATCACCTTTTGCTTATAAAGTTGAAAGGCGAATTAAATTATACATTTTCTAAACAAATTACGTATGGATTCCAAAATGATATAGGAGAGATGTTGGGTGTGAACTTTAACACTACACCATTTAGAATTAGTATAAAATAATCATTTTTCTTTGTTAGTCGGATAACAGATTAACTTTTTTTTTTAAGAATAACGAATTAACAATTTTAAATGTGGCATGCATAAAACATGAGATTTCCACGCTACCAAATATATTCTATATTTAACTATGGTTAAAAATAAAAAATTAATATTAATTCATATTAGAATCATACATTTGACTACGGCCAACAATCACCGAAAGCAGAAAGCATAGCTTTTTATCCGTTTAATTATTCCTAAAACAGTGAGAGACAAGTTGAAGCTCACGTCAGCTGACCTGGCATTGGAATATAGCTTCAAAAACAGGACTTTTTATTTTCTCTAACAACTTCTCTTTTTCTTTTTTATAATTCAATCCAATAAAAAAATGACACGTAACCCAACTCGGTGTGGAATTGGAAATCAAGTCTGGCTAGCTCAGTGTAGAAAGAGCAAGAAAAAGGAAAACAAAAATCAAATGTACTAATAGTAATAACGTAAAAAAAAAAGCTTGAAAAATAATTTCAAATACAATCCAAGGCAACTACCGATAAAGTCAAGACTGATTTTTCCCTTTTATTGTTTCACTTAACCTAAGCACCTTTCGCCGGCTTCACCGTCTCAGATCTTCAGCTCAACTAATAGGCAGAGTCTCTTTTTGAACTGATTGCTTCACTTCATCGTCCCCAAATTTCAGGTGGTATTTCCATTATACGGATGTGTATATATATTATTTTCGTTTGGATGCTTTTGATTGACATGCAAACGGGTCAATGTAATTAGGTGATTTTCGGTACTCACGAAACTGTTTGATTTTTTAAAACTGTGAAAAAAAAAAAAAAGGTTGTTGAATGCTGTGTTTGACTGGCCTTTTATGCGTAACCTTATAAGCTATACATTTGGTGAGTGGTTGATCTGTTTGATAGAGTGATTTAACTTGGATATCTGTGCTTCGTTTTACTGGGGGGAGTTTATTGAATAGAATTTCTCATAATATATCGATTTTAAGTAGTAGGGGAACTTTTAGGTATTTAAAGCGGGTGAAATTGTAGATTTGAGTATTTTCGTTTTATGAAAAGTTGTTGTGGCTGAAAGCCTTACCAAACTTTGTTTCCAATGATTTCAAGTTGATTGTGAGCAATACTGCCCTGTGGTTTCTTTTGATGTTTGCGCATGCCAGGCTGCATTTTGATAACCCAATGAAAGTTTAACTCAACTCACCTCGCATTTCATAGGATATTATGTGTGAGAATGAAATGCCGCAATTTCATGAGTTTATGGAATTGATCTCATATGCATACCTGGAATAGTTTTTTTTTTTTTTTTTAATTTCCTTTCATTTCTTTCTGCTCTTATGCAAAAGAAATGGGAGTCTGCTTTATAGCATGTTATTTGATTCAAGGACAAATATTATATAACAAGATATGTTATCTGGTTTGCCAGACTAAAGAAATGCTCCACATGGACACAATGAAAAGACTTCCAGTTCTGTAATATCTGGACTTCAAACTAGCAGATTGTGAAAAAACTAAATGCATTTTACTTCTGCAGTTTTTCCTGGAAATTGCTTTCATCTATCTAACCTAATATTTGTGCTCTGCGCATTTGCATTTTGTTTGTTTTGCGGCTTCTATACAAGAAACCTGTTTTTTCTTTGGTTTAACAAAAAATGTGTTCTTCTTTTTTGATATTTGTACTCACAGATATTCTTCCTTGAATTCCTAGATTTGGATCTTGCAAATTAGAGATAATTCGCAAGAGGAACTATGAGTTGCTTTGGCTGTTGTGAAGAGGATGACATCCACAGAGCCGCTGATAATGGAGGCCAATACGTTGTTAAACATTCAGACGGTAATCCTGTGGTTGAAATTCACATCAAAGCTGATAATATGTGACTTATGTATTTCTGCATCATTTTTATAGTGAACTAGTTAAATGAATCATGATAAGTAAGATGGTATAAGCTCCTTTGACGCTTATGCCCATCGTTAGTCGGAGTTTAGTTTTAAATTGTTCCTTAGTTCCATTATGCTTTTAGATTGGTATTTGCAGGATATATATATATATGTTATTAATTTTCCTGCCTAATTTATTTTTCTACTTGTTACATGTTTATTCATATAGTTTTCTTTTGCATTTTATGGTTCCCTATGCTTTGTTTTGGCTGTACTAAATCTACTGCTGTAATCTGGGTTGATTTTGACCAATTAGGAAACGATGGAGGTTACCAGACTTCTGAAATTGCATCAAAGAGTGCTCAAACTGTGAAGGTTCAGCCTATTGAAGTCCCTTCTATTCCAGCTGATGAATTGAAAGAAATCACAGATAACTATGGTACAAATTCTTTAATTGGAGAAGGTTCCTATGGAAGAGTTTATTATGGGGTCCTTAAAAGTGGGCAGCATGCAGCAATCAAAAAGTTAGATGCCAGCAAGCAACCTGATGATGAGTTTTTGTCCCAGGTTCAATTCTCAGCTATAATTTATTGCATTACTCTGCATCTTGATATTATTTTTAGAGTTTCAGATTTATATCCATTGATGCATGGTTTTCAGGTTTCTATGGTATCAAGGTTGAAACATGAAAACTTTGTTCAATTGCTTGGTTACTGTGTTGATGGCAGCTCCCGTATACTTGCCTATGAGTTTGCATCAAATGGATCACTGCATGATATTCTCCATGGTATGTCTGATGATAGCTTGATTTGTTGCGCCAGTTGCACAATGTTGAAAACCATCATGCGCATTGATGCTTGAAGCATGGATCTATTTGTAATGCTATTATAGAATTTAATTGAAGTTTCTCGTTCTTTTGGAAAGAAAGTATCTGGTTGCTATATTTGCATGTGATGCTGTTAATATTGCAACATTGTCATTCCTTTAATGCAGGGAGAAAAGGTGTTAAGGGAGCCCAGCCTGGCCCTGTTCTGACATGGGCCCAGAGAGTAAAAATTGCTGTAGGAGCTGCAAGAGGGCTTGAATACTTGCACGAGAAGGCTGATCCTCACATCATTCATCGTGACATTAAGTCCAGCAACGTGCTAATATTTGACGATGATGTGGCAAAGATTGCTGACTTTGATTTATCAAATCAGGCTCCTGATATGGCAGCTCGTCTTCATTCCACTCGTGTACTTGGAACCTTTGGTTATCATGCTCCTGAGTAAGTAATTGTGGATTATTTTCATACTATCATCTATTATATTTACCTTTTCAAATCTCTTTTGGTTTTTGATAACACGCGGCTTAAGACAAACTTAGCTGGTGAACATCATATAACATGATATTTCACAAAGCAATCATGAATTGCTCTTTGGATCTAAAGTAGCTTGATTTCTCATTTGATTAGTAAAATATTTCATGGAACAAGCATAAGTTTAATATCCCAACTCTCCTTTCTATGTAGCTTGATTTCAGATTGAATGCCTTGAACATGACTGTTCTGTACTTGTGGTTGGCAGATATGCAATGACGGGTCAATTAAATGCCAAGAGCGATGTATACAGCTTTGGTGTTGTGCTGCTTGAGCTTCTAACTGGGAGAAAACCTGTTGATCATACTTTACCCCGTGGGCAGCAAAGTCTTGTGACATGGGTACTTTTTCTGCTAATTATTTTCTAACATCCAGCCCGTGTTTCATTTTCAAACTTTTTAGACATGATGACTAATAGGAGTTTTCAATTGTGTTAGGCTACACCAAGGCTTAGTGAAGACAAGGTCAGGCAGTGTGTTGATCAAAGACTAGGGGGAGATTATCCTTCCAAGGCTGTCGCTAAGGTATAATTATGTTTGGCTGCACCTGGTGTTATCATTTTATTAGCATATTTTCGCTGTAACATTTCTTCTGTAAAGTTTTCAGGTATGCTTATTTATGGATTCAAATACATTTTAATGTGGTATTCTTGTTTCCTAGAAAAGAAGAGTTTGCACCCACTGAATGTTAAATGTTATCTGTTCCTAAAACATTTTATTTTATTTTTGATTGCAGATGGCTGCTGTTGCTGCATTGTGCGTGCAATATGAAGCTGATTTTCGGCCAAATATGAGCATCGTTGTCAAAGCTCTTCAGCCGCTGCTAAATGCTCGGCCCGGACCTGTTGAAACACCAAGCACATAATTTTATACATCACACGCACAGACACTCTCTCACCCTTTGTATCTCTATAGCCTGTGCGTGCAGTAGTGTTCACACGCAGCATCCAAAATATACAATGAGGGGACAATTAGAAGGTGGTGATAATTTGCTGAAAATTCCAAATTCATCCATTATACACTGTATTCGATTTGTTCATAATGTGAGTTATTCGTTGTTTTTTTCCCTTGAATATATGTTCATGGTATTCCAACTTGTATCCTTTTTGTAAATTTTTTCTTAACCTTTATTCATTTCATGATTGGTGTTTTTTTTTTCCTTCTCTACAAATGGTTTATGCTGAAATAAAATATGCCATATGGGCTATAGAAATATCTTGATCAGGTGGGTTGTTGAAAAACTTTGTGCATTTGTCAGTACATGAGGAAAGGAATGGGAAATAGTTAAAACGCGTATGGTTGGTGTTTTGGTTATGCGATGAATGATGAGGTTCACTTTACAGATGGAAAGGGTGGATATTGACAAACTCAAATGCCTCAAAATAATAGTGGGATTCGTTTGCTTTCGGCCTGCTTGATGTCACCAGTTGGACGATATCATCATACCATATTAAATTATAACGTAATAATAAAACAAGTATGAATAAAAATATTCAAATATCATGTAATAATAAAACAAAAGGATATATAAAAGAATACATCTAAGGGTTTCTCTCAATGATGTCACACCTTTTTCTTTTTATCTTTCTAAGAGAAATGGTAAAGTTTTAATTTTGTTCCTTCTACTATATCCATTTTAAGATTTTTTTATTTTATAATGATATTAGTTGGTCCAAATATTTAACATCCTTAACTATTCCATTTAAAGTGATTATGTAAATTTCTCTTAAAAATAATAAAATCTATTTTGGCGTATAGACACTTCTTTGACTGCAAGCTTTGGAGATCCAATTCCTTATTGCTTCTTTGTCCCTATTGGATCTAATACTTTAAATGTAGTATATTTGTTTTGTATACTTGTATTTTTGAATAAATTAGTTTTGTAAAATATCCATTGATTACATTAATATTTTTTTTGTATATTGTCCACAATGTTTTTGCATGCAAAGCAAAATGGAATTAAATACCAGCTCATTGGTTATCTAACGTTTAACTAATGATAAGCGATATAACATGGTCAGATCATAATACAGAAAAACAACTTGTATTAGTAGATAAACCTAAACATGTCCTTAGTGTAATAAAAAATGAAAAAACTAATTAAAAGACTAATATGTCATTTATTAAATCCAATTGGGGAGATGTTTTGTCTTAAGCATCAAAGTGGATGACTTCTAGAAGATAAATACATAGATATGACAGACTACATTGACACTACATCAAAAAAGACCCAAGCATAATAAATCCTATATCCATTTAAGGATTTATTCACTTGTGATGTTCATAGAGTGACATACCTCAATCTCAAGTGGATGATGGATTATGTACGTATGTCTCGTATACTTTAATGTAAGTAAAAGCCTGAATTCAATTAGGTAAGGAACCAAAAACTGGTGCGTTGGGTATACGACTTTTACAGTAATAGCATAATTCACAATAGTAGAATTCATAGCCCAACTAATGGGTAAATGATATTCTCTCATTGACATTACATGATAAATGAAAAGTAAACGTAGCCATGGGTAATTTTTCTTTTGTGATAAATGACTTGATTATTATTTGATAGTAATTAACTTTTCATAAATGAAGATGTAACGGTTACCATGAGATAAAATATGATCATATTGGGAGAACAAATTTATCCCAAAGAGATTAATAATATCCTATGAGGGTAACACACTTATGATATGGTCATTGGACGAACACTTATTAAGTAGCTTTTGTAATGGTATGTAACTAGGGAGAGCTCAATCACAATTCTGTAGTGGAATCATTTTGTGACTAAATAAGTTTATAATTAATAGACGAAAAGCTGGAACTTAATTATAAATTATTTGAGCCCTAATTATACATGTTTAACTAATCTCATTCTCAAGTATATCAAATTCATTTCTTTATATCATTTAATGTTTCATATTCAAATTCCATCATTATTACATATCATAGCAAACATTTTAGCGACTATTAACCAAATGCGGACTCAAGAGCGAATACACAAATTACTATATCAATATACGCTCACAAGCCCCTGGGGCTCTGGAGCTAGTGATACGTTCCCACGAACCCCCAGGGCTCTGGAGAACTATTTGATGAAATGCACCCAGTGCTAAAGTGGTATGTTTTTACCCCAGGGTTCTAAAGAACTACCGAATGTTATGTGCCTAACGCTAAAGATAACTCCGATATAACGGATCCTATAGCATACCAACTATGCTTGTAACTCTATCCGAAATCGTTTAATAGAATATTTATAATATCATTAAACATAAGTATATATATCATTCATTCCTTTTATTATATTTTCATAATCATAACATGTCACAAGTATGACCCACACACATATATATATTAACATAACAATGCCATTAAGGTTACAAGTTTAACATACATTCTATGAGATCAAGCATTAATATAATTCCATTCCACTTAACTATTTAATAAGTTATGAATTGAAAGCAAATTATGACAGCACAAACTAAATTCATCATGTGATGCCTATTTTCACCTTTTTGCCTTAATATTTTGGCCTCATCTTTAGCTTCGATCAATAAATCTGAATATGGAAATGAAGCTAGTAACCTACTCAAATATAGAATTTGATTGAAACAAATCATAAACATATTTTCTGAACTTAACCTCTTTGTACTGAAATGTCCAATTTTCGTATAACTCAAAAATCTCTCATTCAAATATAAACCTCACTTTACACATAAACTCTAAGGACCTTAAACTATCAATAACATCATTATTTCCGAAGATTCTCATCTCTTTCTCTCAAGCTCCAAAGAATTCATCAATGGCCACGTTAGTTATACTTAATCAACTTTTGTGCTTGCACAACCCATTAGCTTTTAAACTTATCTCCACCATGATTCCAACTTGAACACAAACAATATTCATGATTCTAAACTTTCCTTTACTTAGTTTTCTAAACTTCACATCATGATACACTAAGCATTTTTTTAACAAATGTTTAAATCTAATGAATCGTTGTACAAATCTAACATAAAAAAAACCTAAGAATCTAAATAAAAAACAAAATAAAAAATTGCTTACCTTGGTAGATTACCTCACGGCTAGAGAAGAAGAGAGCTTGAGAATTTTTTTCTTTGTTTGGTGTCATTGGAGAAATTGAGATTGAATCAAACTTTTATCCATTCTCTCACCCACTAACCATATACATATAATTAACTTAATAATAGTAAATCCAATGGCTATGAATTGGTGTTGATAAACGATGGAAATCAATGGATGTGATCAATCTTGTCCCTTAAACTAATCTTGGTAATGATTTAATTTATGCATAAGCCCTTAAATACTCTCTCATCAAATCCTTCACATTTTCTTACTTACATTTTAATCCCGAACAACTTAATTGCTAATCTCCCAATATGGTCCCTGCACTATACTTAATAATTCAACTCATAACTACTCAATTAAAAATTTTTGGGTTAGCTCGATTCAAGAAAATTGACTTCGAAACTAAAATTTCTGATACCATTGAAAATCGAGTTGTTACACTCTTCGACATTCTCTCAACTTCTTCTCCCACAAAACAAAAATCATCTTTAGATGATCTCATGGATGCCAGAGGGAAATAATCTTCTTGGAGAAGCTGAAAGCCTCCCCTTTTTCACCATATCTTTTATGACTCTCAGCCCTTCAAGGGTTAATTGTCCTCAAACCCAAATATTTTATTAATACATGCAATCAAATATGTGCATTGTCCAGCATAAGAAACTAGTAATATGTTGAATTGAACCAATTTCTAAGAATAAGCTAAGTGTTGGTAGAATTGAGTAGGAGTTGGCATTTCTCCAACCACTATGAAACGCAAAATAAAAACAGGAGACATAAAGATTGTTTACATAGTTTAGTTTCCCTATGTCGCATAGCCTAACTCGGTGAGAAATATTCACTATCTTCAACACTTACAACAAGTGAACCTAAATCTATCACACCCTAGTGATAATTTTCTCACTTTTGTATCTTTGAAAACTAGTACTCTCACCACTAAATTTGCCCCTATGAACTTAGCTTGTAAAACCACAATACTAAGGTTTTACAATCAAATGCACTCACACAAATAATATTCCTCACTTGAGTAGATTAAGTGCTCTAAAAAATCAACACATAATCTATACAAGTCTCTCAATTATATAGAGTTTTTGGAGACTTGCTAACATAGTGAAGATCTACTACAATTCTTATTAAGTAGCAACAGAACTAGTTGAATAAAATATAATAATAACAAATAAGATTGTTGGCAGTTAAGTATTCAACGTTCTAATCCGGTCCAACTTCCTCAATCCAATGGATTAGATATAGATGATCTGATCGTTTAAACATGTTTCCCAAAGTGATATGATCTTCATTGATAGGCTAGATACAACCCACAATATCAACACAATCCAAAAATCTAGTTCAAGAAATTGACAATCACCTAAATATGGAAACAAACCAATCTGTTGCAGTGCTTTAGGAAGTGGACTCTTCTTCAAACGCATCTTAATATTTCCATATTGTTTAATATAATATAATAAAACTAGACATCTTATATCAAATTTTAATTTTAAACTAAAATTTTAAGGCAAGTTAAAAAATCAAAATTTTTGACTTTTTACTTTTGAAAAATATTTTCCATAAAATTACCTTTTATCTCATTAAACTTTTCTACTTTACGACATCATCTTAAAATAGACTTTTATCTTTTCAAAAGCACTTATGGTCGGCAATGACAAATACTATAAAAATTTTAAAAATATTTTTTAGTAAAACTTTTCAAAATACTTTTCAACTTCAATAATAAACAAATCTTTAGTAAATGTTTTTAAGATCAAACTGATAATTGAATCGACTCTGATTTAACCAATCCAACCGATTAAACTATTGGTTCAACTGGTTTAAATATAAATATGTAAAATTTAAACAACCAATTGTAATGCAATCATGTTGAGATAAATCATGAAACTCCCACCCCTGCGTTGGAAAAGCAAATACAGCGGAAATAAATCAACTCTTACCTGACGTGTCATGGAATTGCAAAATGAAATAGAAAAAATTAAAATGTTATGAATGCTATTAAATGAATGTTCATTATAATCAACCTTTCACCTTTCATCTTCTTGTAACCCCTTTCTTATTTATGTATTAGAAAATGAGGAGTCTAATCTCCCTATATATTTATAGGAGTATACTACTTGTACTGATGATAGAAAAGAAGAGAAATGCAATAAAAACCCCTCTTATTTTCATCTATTATTCTTGTATTCTTTGCATTATTATTTTATAATACATTATCAACAAAATTTTGTTCAAGAGTGACAGGTCCTTAGTTTACGTCAAAATTTTGTTGGGCTCCAAGTTTTGAAATTTAATTGTTTGGTTAGAAAAATTGTGAGTGGTTGCTTGAGATTTGCTTGGGGATGATCACTTTCTCTTTACTGCAAAGAATGCTCACAGTCTCTACTTCTCATCCACAATCACCTAAGTAAGCCTAATCATTTTTTAAAAAAATTTGATTCGATTTCTATTAAGAAGTTCAATTTATATAATTCACTATTTGTATCTCTATGGATTTATAAATCCCTCTTTGAGTTTAGTTGTTGTGCTTTCTATGTGAATATATATATATATATATATTTGTTATTTGTTATTTTTATAGAATTTATTGGTTTAGTTTTAATTTTGATTAAATTATATGATTGTTCTTATCTCTTCTTGTCTATTGTAAATGTGTATTATATGCAATGATTAATTTGGACTTCAAATCTATACATGCTTGAGAACTATATAATGATATTAATCATGAATTTTGTAAGAAAACATGTAAAAGATTCTTTAAAACTATGGATTAGTTTTCCAAATAGCCCTTCAAAGAGAATGAAAATATTTATGTGATACTTAAAGTTCATTTGACACATGCATATTGGATGAATATTTTGCCAAGGTTTGATTAAAAGAAAAGGAACAATGTATAGACACATTTGATTTATCACAATGATATTGAAGTAAATTTGCAAATAATGATGACTTTATTGGCTTTGTTAACAAATTATTTTCTGAATTATTTCTTATACATTCCTTGAAATGAATGTTTGCAATAACTATAATAAAATTTATGATCACTTTTGATCATTGAACTCAATTTGGATATTTGAAAATTTCGACATATTCCTCAAGTGAAGATTGTATATACTTTTATAAAAATATATTTCTTTTGTTGAAATAATGACATTATGGACCTCTCGATTGGTTTAGACATTTCTAGAAGTAAATGTCATAATATTACTTATATGTGGATACTAGATAAAATGAATGACAATGAAATTATCAATTATCACAATTTATATTAACATTATAATTCTACTAGTTGTGAAAAAGTATAAGGCTAAAAAAGATGATACTAATAAATATTATGATAATTATGAAAGCATTGTGTACATGCCTAACATGTCTACAACATTAAATTTTGCAAGTATTATAAAGAAAAGAGATGCTCAGTAATGCATGATAATAAATCTTGAATTGAAATTATGCTATAAGAGGTAGAGGTTAGAAAATTTTAATTTTAAACCTCTATAGTTGTAGCTTTAATATCTTATTGTGACCTTATAATATTTTGTATTATGGTATATAAAACAGTTTATCTAACTCCATGCTTCTTAACGTGATTGATTAGTGATATTAACTTATTCTTTGCTATGTTTAACATATGTTTTTGTACAGGCCCAATTTTACCCGGGCCTAAATTAAACAAAGGTCCACAGTCCATTCAAGCCTAACTACCCACCTAAACACTAGCCCAATACCCAAATGACATTACAGGCCCAAACGGCCCAAACCCAAACCAACCATGGCCCAAACTTAAAACAATTTCAGCAAAAATAAAAAAAAACCCTAACCCTAGGGCGCCGCATGCTAGGACCTATTGCCACCGCCCTTGTCCCATCACCGCACCTCCCATACACTTGCCGCGCAGGCACTGCTCCATCTGCAAAAGGAGAGAAAACACGCAAAGGCAGAAAGCAAGAAAATGAGAGCAAAAATAGAAACAAAATATTGTAAAAATCGGCTATAAAGAGCCGAATGCTAACATTGTAATCTTCTTCTCTTCTTTTTAAGACACCAGTCAATAAAAAACAGAAAAAAAGGTTGACTCTGGTTTTACGGCTCCGATTTTTGTTTTCTGTTCTTGTTTCTATTCTGTTTTATTTTGTTTTCTTACGATCCTTTAAACAAAAAAAACAAAAAGGGAAAAGGAGAAAGAATCTTACCGGAATCGCCCCGCGAGCATCGTCGCCGGAGTCCTACTTCGGGTCACCAAAATCGGGCAAAGAGGCGACGATTTATTTTTCTCTCGTGACCCGAGGCTATGAAGACTTGGTCTTGATGGTCCTTGAAGCGGGGCTTAAAGCCCGACGTTTGGGCTTCCGACCACCGCCACATGGGGCCGACGGTGGCCCATTCGGTAGGAAGGGAAGGATTGAGAGAATGTTTTTCCTCTCTGCAGTTTTTTTTTCTTTTTACACTGAAAGAATGAATTTTTTAAAAAATTGCTTTGAATAGGGGTTATGAAACGGTGCTGTTTGCCCTTAAGGTCGAGAGCCAAACGATGCCGTTTGGCCTCGACCACCTGCATGACCCGACCACAGGGAGGATTCGCGCGTTCGACTTTTGGGGATATTCACCTTCGGTCCTTCCAAATTTTCTATTTCTCTAATGTCGTTTATTTTTTATTTGCAATTTTGACCCTATTATTTTTCTCTCATTTCGATCTGGTCCTCGTCAAAGCGGTGCACTCTGGAGGCTAGGATTAATTTCCTTTTGGCCCTTTTACTTTCACAGCATCACGATTTGGTGCATTACGGTGTTTGTTATCACCGATTTCAGCCCTAATGTTTCATTTAGTTTCGATTTAGTCCTCTGTTTAGTACTTTGATTATTCATCATAAAATTGATCATTTTAATATTATTATTACTGTATTTCACTATTATTTTCATTATTATTTTGTTTACGTATTCATACATTTATATATATATATATATTTCTATGTTTTGTATTTGATAATTTATATACATATATATCTACATACTCATACTTTATGATCTATATACACATATCGGCATGCATAATTTCATGATATATATATATATACGCATACATTTTGTAAAATATATCTATATGTAAACATTTTATATAAACATGTACTTATTTTCATATTTTTATAATTTATGTACATCTCCATATACATCTATATACGCATTTTACTTTCACAAACGTATATACATACTTATATATATACTTTTACATATTAAAATATGTATATTTTACATGTATATATTTTATCTTACCTTATTTTTATATTTCACATATTTTATTTTTATGAATACGTATACACATTTATATGTTTTTTTTATTTTCATATAATTTTATATACTTACACATTTTTGATATATACACATTTATGTTTTCTTATACTTCATAATAGATATGTATATTTATTTTACACATGTATATAAATGCGTGCATTCTTATAATTTTAATATACTAATATACGCATGTAAATATTTTATCTCTCGCTATCTGGATTGTTGATGTCATTCTATTGGATATTTGTTTGTTAATCCATTCATTGTGTTCATTATTATTCTTAGGAAATGCTTTAGTTTCTTTTATGTACTTATTTATCATTTCATACTTTTTTACTATGTATTTTATTTTTATTATTGCTTGTATTAGTGGTGCTTGTATTATCATTTTGTTATACATGTTAATATTGCATTTGTTCCCCATTTTATGTTAAATTAATTTTGTTTAATATGATTTTAAAATAAACAAAAATTTTGCATTTTGAAATGCGAGAAGATCGTACCCTAACTTACGGGGTTTCAATCTCCATGACAAATCAAAATATGCAAATCATTTCAATTAAATTTTTAAATATTCTCGAGAATTAATAAAAGGTTGCGTTCTAACTCACGGGATATGACCTACTTTTTAAACTCTAGATAATCAAACTCTTTCAAAATAAATAATTATTTTTTAGGCATTCATTCTCGTATCGGGGATTTTAAATGTTGTGTCCTAACTTACTGGATATGATTCTCTTTCTCGGATAACATGAAATATGCCCTTTTTCCTGAAAATTTTTAACGTTTTAATACAAGGATTGTATTTTTTTTAAAACTCTTCAAAGTTCTCAATTTTTGACATTAAGACATTAACTAATCAACTAGGTACCAATTTTGGGCGTTACGAGGGTGCTAATCCTTCCTCGTGCGTAACCGACTCCCGAACCCGTTTTTTTCTGAATTTCGCGGACCAAAATCGTTGTTTTAATAAAATCAAATTGTTTATTAAAAACAACCACTTTTTAAGGTGATCCAATCACACCTTATTAAAAAGGATTGGTGGCGACTCCCGTTTTTGTTTTCATTTTTCAAAATCCAAGTCGACCCTGTTTTCATTCAAAAAAATGGTGTCAACAATTTTATTTATACTTATTCTTTATATAAAAATATATTTTCTTTTATATGAATAAATAAAGTTTTTTTTAAGATCTGGAATTTTTATCATCTATGTTGAAAAGAATTGCAGAATCGCATATTTTTAAAAATAAATTACACATTTACTAATGTTATATGATAAAATAATATTTTATTTTATGCTATTGAAGAGCTAATTAATATTGCATTAGATTGTAAAAGCTCTTGAAGAGTTAATTTTGCACCTCCTTATGATGTAAAATTTTGTAAAACATAATATTATTTTTTGATCAAGAAGATATATATTGAAGGTAATATTTATGTGTTTTACATAACCATGGATAGAAATGACATGAGATACTCGTGCTTTTGTATGATAAATATTCCTCGAAGGAATACATTACACGTATATGATTGACATATGAGATAGTGAAAAGAAGTTCATAGTGTTGGTACGACTATTTAGACCATCTCGAGTCAATGATGATGCAAAACAATTTGATGAAAATTTATATGATTTTATTAAAGGATTAGAAGTTGTATTTTAATAATTGTTATCAATACTAGTTATTTTGACAACATATTGAACTAACACCAACTAAAGTTCGAGGTCAGTTGCATTTTTGGATGATAACCAAATAATATATGAGTTCATGTATCACATGTGTGCAACTCGAAGTTTGCAATATTATTTCTTGAAATAATTTGATTATGCATAATATTTATAGTATGCAATTTATGCTAACAACAGTGGTGCACTATATCTCAAGCTTGATTTTCGTAGTTTTAGTTGGAATAATATTAAGTTGTCTATGCCTATATATGTTATACTTAATGGTTAGCAAAACTATGCCTCCATTTAATTGCTTAACCATTAATATAAGAATAGCTTTACAATAAGTATGTAATTTTATTTGCATCAAGGCTAACATGTAAGAAATATTTGTCTCATGAGAATTGACATTCATTTATAAACTAATAGATTTCATCTAAGAATATTTCGATGTGCAATATATATTTAATGTTCCACCATAACGCCTCTACGATGGATCATCAAGTATGAAGTTGATCAAATTTAGAATTTTTATTAGATATGAAAAAGTTGAAGGAGATATATTTATAATTTTGACAAAGTATTGTTATGTTACAAATTTTCTTAGTATTAAGGGGAGACAAATTGGTTAAATAATTATGTCATCATTTTTTTTGTGATCCTCACTAATATTATGTGCACAAAGTTTGAATGATAAAATTATTTGCCTGACATGTTTAGTGATGACATTTAAAGATTGCATATACTACCTGATACATATACCAACTAAAATGCTCCAAACAATTATATGTCCTAGAAGGACAATGTGATAAAAATAAGCTTTGGGCATGCTAGAAGCATGACAAACTAGTCGATTCCATAAAATGAAAAATTATTGAAAGAAAAGAGAAAGAAATGAAGATGGTCATATGCTAAAGAAGGCGAGTACTCATGAAGAGACCCAAGGCATAACTTTTGATAAAACCCTAGCAGAGGTTCAAGTACATGAAATTATAAATATAATGGAATATCCCAATCAATTATGTCATAATTAAATATGATGGAGCTGACAAAAGGAAATTGTTGTTGACAACGATAATATACGTAGAATACTTCAATATTATGGAAAAGGGAGGATTTTGAATGAAAATATATTTGAAAGCATTGAGATGAGAACAAGTCATCAAAATAAATAAACGTTTTTATTACAACTTATGAAATACATCTCGGACAAGAAGTCCAAACACCCGAATGGTGTAAAGTCAAGGGGAGTACATGTTAGCATAATAGCGAAAAAAAATACAAGTCATAATATATAGAATTGACTTGTAACAAGAATGTTCACATCACAGTTGGTTTTGGTTATGAAAAATGATTGATTTGTGGTGAATGCGAAAATCAAATATAAAGTTATTTATTTACGTCTAGTGAATTTGTATTCAATTGATATAAATGATTTGATAATATTGATATCTGAAGCATAAAACTCAAGTTTCATGAGAAAATCATTGGAATTCTGAAGAATTTTCAAGAGAAATACTTATTCGGTAGATAAACTTTATAATGAAAGTATATCTAAAATGAAAATTTGTCTCGACATGAAGATCAAGTGTTCAATAAGGACAAATCTTACGATGATATTATAAAAAATTGTTATTGAGTATCCAATAGTGTTTATATAATCAAAATTTATCAAGCTAATTTTTCATGTAGATTGGAGATATTGAAAATGAATACAAATGGTCAAACAATAATGTTATAAAACGATAGTCTGAAGTACCATTTTTTATATGTTCAATGCTCTCATTGTATTGATAATAGTGAATCATACAATACATCATGCTTTATAAAATTGTTGGTGACATCTAAAGCATGAGAATGCAATTGAATTTTATTGCTATCTTGATACACATCAATAAAATTTGTTGTCTTTGTTGATAATTTACTATTGATAAATAATATTGAATGTTTCAAATTTGAGTTATAAAATGATGTTCAAATAAGAGGAGCAAAATATTCACTGTTGTAACACCCCTCACCTGATGTGAAGAATAATCAAGAATTCAATTAGGCACTCTCTACCGCTACATTTGAGAAGTTAATTTTCAGCATTAGATTGCATCGTTTCAAAGATCTTAAGTGATGATTACTTGAGGGGAGTAAATTAACACTACATTTTTCTTTTAAAGTTGTGATATACTGTGTATCAAAGGATTATGTACTTTTTTTTCCTTCACTAGTTTTTTGTCCTACAGGATTTTTCCTAGTAAAGTTTTTAATGAGGCATATCCTTTATACAATGAACATCCAATGGGGATTGTTACGAATGCTATTAATGAGATGTTCATTATAATCAATCTTTCACCTTTCATCTTCTTCTACTTTTCATCTTTCATCTTTTTGTAACTCATTTCCTATTTATGTATTAGAAAATGAGGAATCTTCTTATATGCATAGGAGTATACTACTTGTAATGATGATAGGAAAGAAGAAAATTGCAATAAAATCCCTCTTATTCTCATCTATTATTCTTGTGTTCTTTGCAGTATTATTATTGTTGTTATTATTATTACTATTATCATTATTATTATTATTATTATTATTATTATTATTATTATTATTATTATATAAAACAACTTATAGCGCAGCTACCCCAATGTTAGAACTAATCTAGGTTATCCGTCCAGACTCGAAGTTCCGCTTAAAAAGTGAAAATGTTTGAATAAAAATATAAGCTCGAAAATTTAACTTAAACAAAAAAAAGTTAAAACTCATCATCTAAACAGACCGAACCTCAAGTACAAACCTTTTCCCCTGCTATTGTTTGCTTCTATTTGCTACTGTTTTACAGTTATTTATTACCACTTCGTTATTATTTTATTGTTATTATTTAGATATTCAATTACTCTTGTTTTATTGCTAATTCTTCTTTTACCATTTTAGAAGTATTTGTTTGGATATTTATGTTAATATCTTTAGTATATTTATTATATTTTTAAAATTTACTTTTAGATAAAATTTAATACGATAGACCAAATCAAGCTCGAATTTAATTTTTCTTTTTATCTGAACCAGTATCTTTTTATCTGAACCGGTTTAAGCAGAATTTTAAGTCTACTTTTCAAACTTAAAAAAGATACTTAATAGTTGACATCGACCCAAACTCGACAATAGTCAGATCTACCCAATATACACTCGCGCGAGCTTCAAGATGGCAGATGCAGCAACAGCCTGAGTGGAGCAACACCACCACATCACTGCCGTTTTTTAGCCAATGGCTTTCTTTTTCTCCAGTCCCACAACCCCTCATTTTAGAATCTTCTATTTTTTCCCCTCATTTTTAAGTTTTTTTTTTTTTTAAGGTTGACCGGTTTTCTTTAGGTTTGGGCCAAACAAAACATAAAAAACCAGTTCAATCAATGGTTTCTGAGTTGGTATACCGACCGGACGATTCGATTTAACCAACATTGATCTTAGTGCCGAAGATATAAGTACAAATACATGAATACAACGTACAGTGCAGAATTTACATTATGAAATTAGCTCACTATGATTACTTACTCGCATCTCTATTTAAACCGATCGAGGTCAAAAGGAATCATATATAACCTCTTTTTTCTTTTTGAAGATTATATAACCCCAATTCGCGTTTATACTTATCGGCTAGAACACATCTGATACGTAAGGCTAACATAAATTGAATCTTCCATATCGATACCAAATGAGAAAACAGAATAATGTCTTGCTCAGGGGAGGAATGGATTGTGAGAAGGGTATGCCTCTTTTTGCTTTCTATAAGCCCTGAGAAGATTAATAAACTCACTATTTAGACCCCTAATAAAACGTGTTATATTCAGTAAAAAGAAAGGAAAACAGAACCAATTATCGTCATCAAGCTGTTGGTTACCTGGTTGCATTTAATCCCCCAAGTCCAACAGTTCCCAGAACTATAAGAAGGAAAGGAATCTGAATCAAACCACGGTTTCTTCTTCCCCCATGAGCCTTTGGTACTCCCGTTCTGACGACATGTGAATATGTAGCTATAGAAGAAACACAATATCTAACTCACAAACCAAAGAAATAAAATATAGTTGTCAATACTTTTCGAACAAGAAGCTACCTGAGTACGAACCTCCTCTTCCTGAACCTGTGACAATCATTGAGATGAACTTGAATAGCATGTCAAAATAACTGTACTTATTAATGTAACTAGTAAGAAGATAGAAGGATCCAAAATCAGGTTTGCAAACTCAATTCTATTAAGTTATGTTCAAGAGTATTGGGATCCACATCGGATTGATTAATCCTTAACCAGTTTCTGGCCAGTAGATCTATACTCCTTAGATTCAATCCCATTGAGTAGAAACCTAGGATTCACGATAAAACCAATTTAATAAAGCAGACAAAATAGGTAGATAGAATCAACTTATCAAACACTAAAAAAGAAGGTTTAGTGAGGATGCAAAGAAGAGACTAGGATGTAAGCTCGACAGTGACGGTACCAATTGTAGCAATAGATGCAGTTACGTGTACTGACCTACTAGATCCAATCCATCTGCTGGGAATTGGGATTTACAGTAACAAATGACTAATCTAATCAAAGAGAAGAAAAGAGAAGCCAAGTGCCAACCATCATCAAGATATCACAATTTGTAATATAGTAAATCCATGTACTTCAACGAATCCTTTAACAGAAGATGGGACATAAAATGGGCACACAAAATGAAGCAAGGTATAAGCTAGATAGTACCAAATCTAGTGAAAGACGCTGACAAATGGGCTCACTACTAAAGAATTGGCATCAAAAGTAAATTTTGAAATAATATTAGTTACATATTAATAGGTCAATTTTTGTTGTTAGTTCTTGTACTAGGCAAAAGCTACAAACTTAATCCCTATACTTCAATTAGTTAAAGTCCATGTACTTCTCTAATTTTAAAATCTCATTCCCAACTCAAAGGGTAATACTTAAGTCCATTAAATCAAATTCAGTAATTATTCCTGTCCTACGAGTAAGCTAAGGATTTAACTATCATTATCCAATTTGATCATTTTTAGATTTTATACTTTTTGACTTTTGAAATTTCAGTTTTGACTCAACCGATAACCGATGCCACATAAAACTTTGGAAATAACAAAATTTAACATAACGAATTTATCGGCTACAGTTTGGGATAAGACTGAAACATCAAAATTCAAAAAGCAGAGAAACTAAAAATAGCCAAATGAGAATACAGACTTAACCCGCAACTTACACATAATCCAGAGACTAATAGCATATTTTGATCCACCTTCATAACTATATATGCCACTACAAATTACAATGCAAGTCTTTGACAACATCAAATTATATATTTTTCCTGGAAATAGGTATTTCATGGCTTACTCTAAGTTTGATGAGCCACAAAGAGAAGATTAACTAATCCGTCGAACCACCATCAAGAAAATCAAGACTGTCATCGTCAGTGGTAACACCTATGGTAGCAGCAATAACACCCAATGCTTCAATCAAACCAGCTAATTGACCTTTTTTTATGTGTTTTTTCTTCACTGTTGAGTTCATCCATATCATATCCATAAAATTGTTGAACATCATTATAAGTGATCTCCTAAATCTGGAAAAATAATTCAAGAATAGCATTAAAAATGGGAAAATTTTCAAATCAAAATACATATTTCTTAAGACTTGATTAATGAAAATAATTTAACTGGGAAAGAATGGAACCTCATCTTCTTGCATTGCTTGCTTCTCTGCCTCCACAGGCCAGTCATCATCTAATACACTTCCTAACATGGAACTGTCAAAGGAAACCAACTCATCAAGGCTTATTTTCTGAGACAAACAGCTGTTTCATTCGCTGTGAACCTGATGAAAGGCACTCAAGGTATGCTCACATTTGATTCACGAACATGTATAGCATAGCACGTTTATCGCAATTCTTTGCAGCTCTAAGCAACTTATCCCATGTTGTTGCCACCATGAAGCTAATGAAGAAAGAGCAAATCGTCATACCCCTCAGATATCCAGCTCTCTTACTTTTACTACTCAAATCATTGCACAAGTCTTTAAATCAATCCTGAGCTAATTATCAAAACTTAAGTAACAAGTGAGTCTAGATCCAACAAGGCATCAATGCAAATAGGATCCAATCAAAGTTGCCATAACGTGCTAAGCGTGAACATAGCACGCTAGATTAAAATCATATCTAGTAGTCCCCGCAAATATGTATATTATATCTTTATCTAGGTGTGATTAGTCACCTAGATGAATCTACCCTTTAAGTGATCTTAAGCTTAACAAAAGTACCCTAAAAGGAATAAGTTCTAGTCTACATTATCAGAACTAGGTTCAGGAATTCAATTGCATGTGGAAGAAGAACAAGCAACTTCATAACACCTATCTAAAAGATAGTGTACCTAGTTTTGTTTTACCTTAAATTGGTCGTTTATCTAAATGGTCTTATCTTTTAATCTTGTTTTAATTTCAAAATTATTGAAAATAGCCTTTAGGTCTCTCTTCCATTGTTTTGTAAAAGTTCTGCTAAAAGATATTTCCTCACCTCAAGTATTCAAGAAAGACCATTCTTTCCTCAAGGAGATTCCTTTGTTGGAATATTTAATGTTTATGAAAATAGTTAAATTTGATCAAAACTATTATTTACTAGAAAAATTATCATATTGCATTCAAAAGATAATTTAAACTTTAACATTGAAAATAATATCTCTAAGTCACTTCCACCATTCTTGAGAATTTTTGAGAGAATTCCCTTAAAATAAAAAAAAACAAAGGAATCACCGATCTGTGTACACTCAAATAGCTTAATAAAAAAAATGATTTGCTCATTAAAATTTTGAAAGAAATCTAATTAAAAATAGACCATTAATGTTGAAGGGCAGCCCTCTAAATCACTTCTTCCACCATTATCACCTAGAAATTTGCAAACCTGTTGCAAGCATTGGTCTCGAAATAATTTTTTTGCCAAGAATGTATTCAGAGTCACGACACCATTCCTTTCGCATCACAACACCTGAACGGTTTGGACAAAATTAATTCACACATAAATTACCCACCAACCTCCGCCTCCATTAACACATTTGACCACAGCCCAGTCATTCAAAACTAGCCTTTCTCTCAGTTTAACTTCTCCAAACTCATTTTTCTACAAGCTTTCTCAAGGACTTCATAAGGAGCATCAAGATTTTCCAGGTTTTCTTGGATTTGTTGGGTAAGAATGTCTTTAGTTTTTGGCACTTCTATTACTTGCTCTTTGAATTTCTCTTGAGTGTGGTTTTATTGTGGTAGTTTTTTTTTAGGTTCCATTACTTTCTCTTTGAACTCGACTGTGTTTTTATTGTGGTAGTTCTCTTTTTGTTTTTATAGGTTTAGAGAACCAAAACCTTGATTTTGTGATTTTCATTGTTGAAATATTATGGGCTGGTCAAGACTTGGAATGAAAATCCTAGAAATCTCGTCTGACTTTTAACAATTTAAGGCTGAAGTGTGATGATTTTTACCGATGGTCTAACCTTAAGTTTCTGCAACCTAAAATACAGGTAACTGATTTTCTTCTCCTCACCGGATTTCTCACTACTAATCAAGTGGCCAACGCACACAGGTGTTGGAAACTTTAATGTTTTGTTTAGTTTCTGAAAATATTTCTGATTTTTGTTTTCTATTTTCATTTTTAAAAGATAATTTTCATTTTCTATATTTTGAAAGTTGAAGAACACATTTGATAAATAATAATAAAATTTGTTCTCAATAATGAACAAATAAAAACACATTTGGTACCTATTTTGCCAATAATAGAAACATAAGACATAAAATAAAAGCATTGAATCAGGGTAATATATTTGATATTCAAAACTATTAGCAAAAAATATTTTTACATTTATGAGTTTGATCTAGGATCAACTCATTTAAATTTAAAATTCTTGTTTTCAACAATTTCAATTTGACTTTTACAAAGCATTTTTAGTAAAAGTAATGAAAACAACTTTTATTATTTTCTAATTTTCAACTACTTTTATTTTTATTTTTAATAATCATTTTAACATTTTCAACAAAACAAGCTTTCTTTAATATTTTCATTTTCCAAGAAAACAAAATGATCTCTATTCCTTGTAACCAAATGGAGCCTAAAGTTACCAAAATATTCTCAAAAACTAAGCAAAAACCAAAACTCAAAAAAAAAAAAAAAACTCTATTTTTGTTGTGATTCTAGTTCTGACCTCTTTGTCTTCTATGTGTCCCAAGTACCAAGTAACCGAGACTCACCTACCTATTTATTGCAAAATTCCTAGAATCCTAAATTAAGTTAACCTGGAATTTTGATTCTAGCTTATTTATCCCAACTTTTTTATTCTAGCCTAATCTAAATAAAATTCAAACCAAGCTACATTATTTAAAAAAAAAATTCATTCTTTTTATATGTTTTTTTCTTTTTTTTTTATGACTTCTAAAAAACTAAATTAAAAATAAGCTAAAAATACATAAGCTCAAACTAAAACAGTGATGCAAAGTCATATTGTTAGCCAAGGGGACAGCAGAAAGAGGCAAGGACAGATACTCTCCTATCTTCTAAGTTTAGACAACAAGCTATTATGTCTCCACAAAATGTGCTACCTTTGGAGAACATTAAACAAGAGATTTCTTCCCATGTTAGACTATCTATTGAGTTTGCAAACCATGATTTCTTGGAAAACTCAATATTTTCTCAAGAAGTCAGGAGAATTACCAGACTGTAGACAAGTATAAGCTTCAGCAATCTGCAAAAAATGCACATCTTTAGGTTATATTTGTCACAACCGTAAATGCAGTTGGAACTATTTTTAAACTGCAGAATACAGGATTAAAGGTATCCACACAATTATCGCATTCAGTGCTCCCAGATGAAAGAAATATTTCATATTCAGGTACAATAAATGAAATAAACTAACTGGAAAAACTTAATATTAATACTGCATCGGTTACTTGTTTTCCAGTATGTTGGCTCTTGTCAAGAATGGCAACCTCCAGAAAACGTACCATAATTTAGAAAGTATATGGCTCAAAAGGCCAGTCTAGAATGATAAGTTTCTGTGAAGGTTAGGTAACTTATTCCAAATAAAAACTACCGTTTGTTAAGACTAAACCTAGTCTTTACCAGGTAAATTTCAGTTTATCTCTCAAATCCAAGGTTAGACTTAACATGTTCAGCAGTTAGAAATCCAAAAAACTCACGAAAGAATATAAACGTACTGCCAGATCTGATTACTCACCAGAACATACTATTCTAAATCGCTGCTTGCACCATGAACTTAACCAAAACATGATACAAACCCCCAAGCAATCTAGCTCCCTCCAAAGAATTCAAATAGCAAAAAGAATCAAGAAAGACTCCCCAAGTATATTTTAGATAGAGTGGAATTACTAACAGTCACAAAACTGCTCTAAGCTAATATCTCTCAACCCTAACATTGTAAAAATGCTTAGCTTGTTCAAATCAACCTCTAAAATGCTTAAGCTTGTCTCAACACGCTTCAACAGTTCCTTTTCAGATCCCTAATGATCGCATCACTAGTAAGCCAGTACCCATATAACAACAATTCAAACCTGGCCCCGACGAAGATGTGCATTCCAATCAAAGAATATATTAGAAAACGGGTGAAAGTTTTAAAGGCACATCGATGCTTACCAACTTAAACTTAGACTCCGCCGAATGCTTTTCGTGAACTGGAAACAAGTCAGGATGCGATTCCCATACTTTCTTTCTATAAGCTGCTTTAATCTAAAATTCCAAATAAAAAACCATAAAAGAAATTAATAAAATATACAACTTCATAAACAAAGAAGAAAAAATCGAGAAATTTTGTTAGTCTAACTGATTTGAAGAAAGCAATCAAGGCCACAATCTCCAAAAGGAAAACAACTCGATTTATCAATTTCAATCCAAGTCAACAACCAAAAACAATGAGATTTAAAAAACCCCTAAAACAATCAAAGTTAAGAGCAAAATAAAATAAAATAAAAATGAAAAACTGAATGAAATTTGAAAAAGAAAGAAAAAACCTGAGAAGGAGAAGGGCGAGAATTAGGGGGGAAGCCTAGCAGGAGTCTCGCTTCATCACCTTGCATTTCTGTGATTTAATTGGGCTGAGCTTTTCTTTGCTGGGCACTTAATTTTTTAATTAAGTGAAGCGTGGGCTTAATGCTAGTGCGTGTCAACAGGTAACTAATAAAGCGTGGCAAAGCGAAATCTACACGAGCGCGGCATTCGTAAGTGTTTTATTTAAACAAACTTTTTATCCCGTCCCATGTAAGATTATTTATATGTTTTAAAAAATTGTTAAATATATTTTAAAAAATACATCTTAAAATTATTTGTCAAATTATTAACTATTATTTTATCTATAATGAAAAATAATATAGATATTATTTATATTATAAATGTATATCAAATAATAAAAAGAAATCAATTAAAAAAGTATTATGCAAATAAATAAATTTGTAAGTTTTAATAAAAGAACGTAAAAGGCTAAATTATGTAAAAATATCGATTTAAAAAAAATAATTGAGTGATTAGACCGATTTCTGGTATACTTATCGGAATAGGTCAATTTTAGAGAGAATGTGAGTGAAAACGGTCCAGTTGGGCGTGCTTTCCTGCACAATCAGCAGAAAACGCGTCTAGCTGGACGTTTTTTCACCTAACGGTAACCTCCACCAACAGCCATAAAAAAACAACTAGTTTTATTTCTATATAAACTCGGATCCTTTCCTCATCTTTTCATTCAAATCCAATTATCTCAATTCTCTTAAGAATTTAGTTTTAAAATTTTAATTAAAATTCTCTCAAGTTCGTCTTGATTTAATTTTGTTTTTCGATTTTTATTCATTTTAATTCAATTTTGGAATGGCAAATACTCTTATTCGTTTCGATGACAACCACGTTTCCGCATTTCAATTGCAAATGGGAAGACAATATTTCTAATATTTCTAATTTTAAGTTTATTATTAAGTTGCTAAAAAGATTAAAATTTATTTGTTCTTTTTGTTTTTTTATAATCAAGTTGAAGATCGAATTTTGGAGACATATATACACAATCTATATTTGAGGCCATCACGTATGATTGTCAAAAGATGCGGGATTTTTGCACGTGTCCCGTATGCTCGGGGGTGTAAATTGGACCCCATACTTATCAATGTGTTGGTGGAAGGATAAGGACCCGAGACACGCACATTTCATCTTCCATGTGGTGAGTGTACAATCACACTCGAGGACGTTCAATTACAACTCAATTTATCAGTAGATGGGCCAGTCGTTACGAGATCAGTTGTCGTTGGCGATTGGAGCAGCATTTGCTAGCAACTATTAGGCAAGGTGCCGAACAAGTTTTTTAGTAGCCGGATAAAGATGAAATGGTTGCAAGAAAATTTCCAAAATCTCCACGAGAGTTCAAGTCCCCTTGAAAGAGAACAATACGCCTTAGCACACATCCTGAGGTTAATTGGAGTTGTTCTAATGCCCGGTAGATCTCAAACTGTAACATCCTCAAAACCCCCTTGGTCGTAAATAATATAAGATAAAGTTTTAGTGAAATACGGTATAAGATCAAAGAAAATGAAAGTTGGAAGATATCAAAAGAGAGTTAAATCAAGAATCATGACATAATGTATAATTGATTTCTCGATAAAATGAGAAAATGATATGAAGATGATAAAAGACAAAATTGAGGATTATTAAAAATAATAATAATTAAGAAGTAGGTTTTAGTATATTGATTTAAAGTAAGGACTAAATTGTAAATATGTGAAAAGTTTTTGGCTCAAGTGTAAATATTCAAAATTTAGGGGATCAAAGTGTAAAAAAATAAGAAAGTTGAAGGATCAAAAGTGAAAATAATTCAATTTACTATGATATGGAATTGACATGTAGGGACCAAATTGAATAGGTGAAGAATTATGAGGGACTAAATCGTAATTTTACCAAATTCAGTGATGATTCAAGGATGGAATTTTAAAAGATCATAAAGGGCAAAATGGTCAATTAGAAAAAGAGAGAACTCTAGAAGGCAATGATGATGTTGGAGATATTTTGATGATATTTTATAATTATTTAATTAGATAAATAGTAATTTATTAATATTTTAATGAGATATTTTAATAATATTTTATTTAAAATAGCTAGTATAAAAGGAGAGAAAGATGAAAAAAAAAGAAAGAAAGGGAGAGGATCCTCCATCTTTCCAACGTGAGTGAGGGGGAGAGAAGAAGAAAACTTTGTTGTCTTTATAATTTGGTCCTTCCACCAAAAATCCACCATTTTCACCTATAATTTCAAGGAATTTTCACAATCACCAAGAGAGAAAAGTGATAAGGAGACTATGAAGAACAAGAAAATCACCTTGGATTCAAGAAAATGGAAGTTGGAGGAGAGAGAAAATCAAGTTAAAGTTTGAAATCAGTAGGACAAGGTAAGAACATCAATATTTCAATATATTTTTAAGTTTGATATTATTAAAAAAAAGCATAAAATTAATGTTAAAGTAGAGTTTTCTTATATAAGGTTTTATGTTCTTAATATGTTAGTGAAGAGAAATAAGAGGAAATGATGTGAAATATTGTAGAGAAAGGAAAGGAGGTGTTATAAACTTGGTTATTAACATTTTGCACTAAAACAGCTTTTGTACAACAAGAGTAGTCTAACTTTAAAAATTCACCAAAATTGTAGAAATTGAATTAGAGGTTAATTAAAGTATGAAATTAAATCATATTGAGTCTAGTTTTACATAGAAAAATGATGTAAGCAAAATAATTTCATATTATGAGATATATGAATTTTTGTGAGACAAGGTCGATTGATTTTGGGTTCCCTGTTCTAACTTTGAAAAATCATCAAAATTGTAAAAAAAGATTAGGGGTTTAAATTTATATTTTTAAATTTTTAATGAGTATATTTTCAAGAGAAACAAATTGAAACATCATCCAAACCCTGTACTAAGAGATAATTAATTTTTAGTAAAGAGAAGGTCGAAGCTGTCAAACAGCAGAACAAGGACAAATTTGAAGAATTTACAGTACTTATTGGCTAAGTCATAAATTCTAAAATTTTTATGGTAAAAAGATATTTGAGTCTAGTTTCAAAAAAATCAAGCGGATCTTAATTTAGAATTCTTTAGCTCAAGATATAAATAATTTAGTGACTATGACTCAAGTGGACAACTTTGATATGAACACATAAGTAAATAGTGGAATTATAGATAATGTTTCATATAAGCATGTTATATACTAAAAGCTAAAGATTCTAACAAATATATACATAAAGGATGTGGAATGGAGAGGAGGAGGAGGAAAACAATATATGAATATATATATATATATATATATAGTAGATGAATTTGAAATATTTCAATATGGTTGTAGGTGATGGAATGATTGATACATATAAGTATGTTTAAACAATTAATAACATAATAAGTGAATAATTGTTAATTGATGTGAATTCTTTGTTAAAATTTTATGAAGAATTAAATTGATTGGCACAATTTAGAAATAAATGTGAAATATACATAAAATAGGTAAACTAATTTTGCAAGTGGAAGTCCTTCAATGGTCTTATTTATAAAATTTTAATATTTGTGTTAATTTTATAAACTTTGTTATCTTTAATTGAATATCATGTTTTAATGAGCTCCTTTAACTCATAATTAGTTCTATTGTAAATTCAATTATTACTAAAATGAGTTAATGATCTACATTAATTAAATAATATGATAAATTGATCTGAAATTTCCAGTAGTTGCTTCTACAACGAATGTGACATCCTGATGCCTTAACTCGACGATCAAGTCGAGTATGGGGGTGTTGCACAAACTTTTACACTTAAGGTGGTTGCTACAACTTATCGACTTGAAAGAAGCAAGTCGACTTAGTTAGGGGTTAGCCATGTTGGTGACGTATCGAAAGATGTATCGGGTGACGCGACCACGAAAAATTAAAATTGGTGGTTGCGTACTCCTTCTGTAATCATGGGCATGGTCCCGGCTACCATTTTTATGTTCCTAACCCAACTACCCTTATACTTTCTCACTCGTAACAAGGTAAAATCAATTCTATCATATAATCATCATAATATTATTTAATTAGGCTGATTTTCGAAAGAAAAAAAAACATTATTTGAATAGATGGAACCATAGCTCGAGTTATGTGGGACTACTAGTGTAATACTCGGGTATCTTTATTGACTCAAAATTTAAAGAAAGTTAGGACTAAATTGAAAGATTTAGCAAATTGTCTGACTTCACCGGGGAATTCAAAAATTTTAGTGGCCAAATTTCAATCAGTTGGATTTCAAACCTGGTTCGATTAGGATGGAACTGACTAGTTCCAAAGTAGGAGACAAAATAATTAAGGATGAATAGTAGAGATGGCTGATGAAAATCGTGTTAAAGGTGTATATATATAGGAGTGTGTGGAGATAGAATTTTCTTAATTCTGTTTACCAAAACGCTCGTTTCTCCTTCCGACCAGTCAGAGTATGGTCTAAAATGACGTGAATGTAACGCAGAGCTAGGGGTAGGCAGCGAGCCTTGGACTGGTTTGGGTTGTATGAAGTGGCAAACTCAGAAATGTCAAACCAATAGAGAGGGGTTGGTCGATGGATGTGCCGTAGGAGGGTGGAGAACTCGAACGTAGCCAAGAAGTCATCAGAATATATGCTGAGAGCGACTCTTAATCCCGTAATTTTCAAATACCGAGTTACGCTCCCAAGACGAAATGAGATTTCTCGAGGTCCATCCCCAGACAATATCACGGTCTGTAGGAAAAATGTAGAGCAAAACTCTAAAGTAAGCTCAATATACATCAGCTCCACGATCGCAAAGAACCGTTCCCACAATGTCGTGTCCAATAAAGTATGAACCTATGATGATAGACCCATTGTTTGAAGGGTTGTTCAGTCAATACACCGATCCAAACCCAATGATCTGTCTTTCAGATATTGGTACTTCTCTTCATGAGGTGGATGATTGAATGTGAAGTATCTGTGTCGAGTGGTTGTAGTTTGAGAGGACAAAGATGAGGTCCCAATAACCTTTTGTTTCTTGGACTGAACGAGTATTTTACTCTTATCTCGTGTGTTCGACATTATGTACCTGAAAGACAGATGACAACTAGATATATGAGCACCAATACAAATTAATATAACAAATGAACATTGGAAAATATGAAACACAATAGATCAAGTTCAATTTACCGCATAATGAAAACTGACTCACTAACTAAGATTTAAATAATTCAAAAAAAAATAACAAAACAAAATCTAATACTATTGTAATAACCAACTTAGCAGAATAAAAATAGAAATAACAATATGAATAATAATATAATAAAACAAATATAATAATAATAAAATATGATAATAAAAATAAATAAAACAAAAAAGAAAAGGATAAGGACAAATAGTAGTAGGGGTATACGAAAATGGTGGTCGGGGAAGTAGAGAGGATGTGGATGGTTATGGGTGAAGATGGGTGGTTGGGCCGGCGAAGAGAAGATAAAGGAAATTGAGGGAAAAAGAATAGTGATGAGCGTGGAGAGATGGCGAGGGGAAAGTGTTGGTTTGTGAATGAGGGAGAGATAGAGTGAGGACGACGGCGGCGTGTGTGTGTATGTGATGGAGGAGATGGTAGTTGGCAAAGAGGGGCGGTGGTGTGACAAGGCTTTCAACGTTTGGAAGAAGATGATAAGAGGTGTCCGGCGTCGTGGGGAGTAGATGGCCTAGAATGAAAAAACGATTGTAGGGTTTAGGGTAGAAAGGAACAAAAAATAAAATAAAATCCTTAGCTTTAAAGAGGATACACGGCCATGTGCTAGGCCAAATGGGTCATACTGCCGTGTGGTCAGGCCGTTTATCACTCTGTGACTGTGTGTCCCATAAAAAAACTTTCAAGCTTTAATCCAATTTTCACACGGCCTATGACACGATTGTAGGGTTTGCTGCTCTACTCTACAGAGCCAGCCGCATAAAAAATGTGAAGAGCCTGTGTCGAATCTGAACCCGTAAAAACAATAGAGACTATAGAAGTGAACCGTGCCCTCTTCTTCCCACCTACAATAGTCATGGGATGATCCTTAAGAGACTTGGAAAAGTCAACCATGACGGTAGATCTATCATCCGCGTTGGAGCTATCATTTAGATCCCCGTATGGCTATTCCCGTCCAAATTGAGGCTCAAATTAGTACTGACTAATTGCACAAAAATCGAAGTAGACGGTTGTGATATAGTAGCATTGGTTGGAATCGACAATCCCTCAGATCACGGTACCCGCTCCACAGGCACATTACGAAGCCAAACACTACACTGCGCCTGAAGTCGGTGTGGCATTGCCCTTAAGGACATGTCCCATCCCATTGAAACCTTTTTCGTGGCAAGGGTCAACCGAAGGGGGCAAAAGTTCTCACAACGACCTAGTTTTCCACAGAAGAAGCAAAAAATTGTCAGTCATTTGTACTGAAAATAGGCATAGACAAAGTGGTGGGGAGACAAAGCAAGACGCTTTTTTTGCTCAAACGGAATCCGGACATCCACAAAAACCCGTATTCGCAAGCACTGCTGCAAACCAAAACCAAGAGCAGTGGAATAGTAGTCCAGAAATATTCCAAGAAAATTCCCAATTTGCCTGGCCAAATGGTCATTCTAGAACCCAAAATGAAGGTCGTGAACTTGAACCCAAAAATCAACATAACACAGCAAGACTTGAAAAAGGTCCTCCCTCGTTACCAATCGATGAAACACCAGTAAGTGGTTGTTAAAGGTCTAAGGGTTGCCCTGAATAACCCTTCTGCATAAAACCAAAAGAGGAAACGCTTCTCCCCCAAATTAGAAATAGAAATACCCCCAATTGGGTGCCATAAATTCGCCATGGTGGATCGCATTTCCTTAAAACAGACAACACTAGCCATTAGAAACAACCCATCAAATTGAAATCAAACTTGGCCGCAAGTTTCGAAGCACCAGGAGGAACCGACCACACGTCATTCTCATCATTATAAAGAGTGAGACCTGCAATCTCATCTTCCATAAACAAATTAATGAGCCAAGAATAAAAACAAACCGCAGCAAAACCACAAAAAACACAGACTTCAAATAGAGAAACCCAACAACACGTGCCAAGAGGCAGATAGAAAAAACTAAAAACCTCTTTTTCTTATAACATTATAAAAGTAACGAGGAATAAAGTCATAAAATAAAAGAATGAAGTTTTAATGAAATACAATAATATGAAAAAAGAAATTAAGGATTATGTTAGAAAATAAAAAAGATAGAGCAACTTTAATTAAAAGTCTAAAGCACTGAGGGGTTTATATTGCAATATCCCCCTCCTCATTCGTTTTGAAAAGAAAATAGGCAAATTTTCTTCTTTTTCTTTTCATATTCATTTAGACAGGCTCCTCTTCCAAATTTTATTTATTTATTTTTTCATTTACAGGTCCCTTTCATATGCTTCCTTCTTCTTTATTGATATATTTTTCTCTTTTTATTTTAATTATATTTTTCATTTTTCTTTCATTTTATTTTTCCAATTTGGTGTTCTAATCAATTTTAACCAATCAAACTTCGACCTAGAAATTAAATTGTATCATTTCGATTTTAGTGCCCGAAAATTAAAAAGTCATTAGAGAAAATTCTTAAATTTATTTCTTTTGCCCGATCTAGTTTTACTTTATTATATATGTTTTAAATATGAGGTTTTGGGTTTGTGTATATTTTATTTTATTTTTAGGGTAATGTAAACCAACAACCACTCAATTTTGATTAAAATAACAAAACATTCACTAACGTTGTCGAAAAGTGATAAATCAATTATCCACTAACATTTTCCGTTATAGGCCTAACAGGACAAGTCACATGGCCCGTTAACTAGCATGTTAGACATGACCAGCTAGAAAAAGAAGAGAAAAAGAAGAAAGGAAGATCACAATGGGTATCTTAGAACTCATTCTATTAACCTCTACAAATCGGTCATGTTCGCTTCCCGCTTCAATCGTCTCATCCCTGTTAACTTCGCTTCCCGCTTCAACCTCTTTCAACTCCTTTTTTTTTTCAAAAAACTTCAAAAACTTTGAATTTGTTCTTCTCTTAACCACACCATCATCAACCTCTCCCAACACTAATCACCACCACTATCTAGTTAACCAACCGCCATACATCACCACCACTGTCAAATCCAAACCCCCTCACAACCACTCAATTTACCATTGCCACCATAAACACATCCTCACCACACCCTTAGCAACCAAAAAATTCACACCAACAACAACACAAAAAATACAAAATGAAAAAAAAAAACTCCAAAGGAAAACCAAGTGGAAGCCTGCAACGGAGAAAAAGGAAACAAAATCAAAGAAAGAAGAAACAAAATATAAATAAATAAAAGAAATAAGAGGAACATTAAGGTTAGTTTTAAGGTCTTGGGTCGTCATATCAAAAATCTAAATGGTAGGAATGTAGAAGAGGTCGCAAAAAACAACATACCTTGGAATCAGACTGATTCGATGGTTGGATTTCGAGATCGGGCAAGGAGAAGTTCAAACGTTCAAGCATAGATTCGAGTAGTTTGGGGAAATTTTTGGAGAATCAGACTCTGGATTCATGTTCAAAGCGTCAAAAAGAGACTAGATAAGAGTTTGGAGTTTTCCAACCACCGCTGGCAAGCCGGCGCGACAGTCCGACGTCGATTTTTGGGTTTTTTGATTGTTGTGTCTGGGTTGCTTCAGAATGGAAAAAAATTGAAGGTACAAAGAAGGGAGAAGAGAACATTAAAGAAAAAAAAAAGAAGTTTTGGTTGTATTTGTTTAGAAAATTAATAATAACAACTAAAAAAAAAGAAAATTTTGATGGTGGGATCATGTCCAACTTGGCAGCCTAACGGACCACGTCAGCTGTCTGTTACGTTTTCGTGTGACTAATTTGTCACTTTCATAAAATTTAGTGACTAAACTGTAACTTATCAAAGTTTAATGAATGATTTATTTCACTTTTAACTTGTAATATATATTTATATGATTGGATAAGAAAGGGCCAAAAGTCTTTCCTATTTTAGTAAAGTTCTTTATTTCTCTCAGCAAAACAGGACTTGATAGTGTACCGAATTCATTCGCCATGAATAACCTCGATCATTGTTTGCAGGACGGTCTCAATGTTGATGGCCATAATGGTTGATTTTGGCAACGGGTTTTCCAAGCTTGGAGATTCCCTGGTTTCAATTAGGCTTAGGAATATTTGTCGCGGGAGACTTACAAATTTCATTTTAATCTTTCCTGGAAGGATTGAAAAACAACAATCTTCCAACAAACCTCAGAAACTGAATCAATACTACTCAGTCATTATGTCATTGTATGTTTTTTTTTTTTACTTTTATTTTGTGTAAAAGTTAGTCGGAAATTTTCATGAATTTATTTTAGTTTTATTGTTTTTTTTCTTTCATTTGTAGTATCACTTTTATGGATAAAAAAGTGACAAGTTTGCCTTTTAGCTCTTAAGTTGCCTAATAAAAAGTGACACGTCAAGTTCTTTCATAAGAAATCTTTGTAAGAACTTTTTCTTTTAAATATTGAAATAAGTCTAATTGCCACTCTAGTAAACTTCTTTTACAATAAAATTAATTACAAACCATGGATAGTGAAATTTGATGATAGTATTTTATCATAAAAATGGGGTCTCGACTAGATCATGTTGTCAAGAGAACAATTAAGCGTCTCATTGTCACTTAGAATATCTTGATCTAGTATCCCCAGTATTATGCATCGCCAATATGTGATGCAGCTAAGAGAGAAATGAAAAAAGGTGACGAGATTAGAAGAGTTAAAGAAGTTAAGGTTTATTAAGAGAATGTCCAAGGACTTGTCATTGCTTCCTCAAGTGGCTGTTGCAAATGATACTAGGATTGGATTGATTGGTGCACTGGGCTTAATGTGACGATGATTTCAGTAAGAAATTAATTTCCCCTTGCTTTCATCGTCCTTTTTGGATTGATAGAGTTTATTTCTGAAAAATTAGTTCATAGTTGCTCTTTGGTTTATAACAACAATTGCCGCAAATATTTAAAATAAATATTGAATAAAACTTATATGTAAGTATATGTGCTTGTGTTGTTTTGTTAAAGCCATTTTGGAGAAATCAGAATCATCATCTTTCTCTTCCTCTTCTGAGGTCGACTGACAGAGAATATGGGGAGGTAGTTGACATGAAAACTCCAACAAGTAATGCTTTGAGACCACCACAAGACATGGAAGGCCAACGGTGACAGAGGAAGCATCACTGGCTAAGTCACTATTGGATCTGATTTGGAAGTGAATGTGACAGTACTTCAATATTCAAATGGCTTCAAGGATGGTGAAAAAAGTATCAGCAAGCATTATGGAAGGAGGATCAACCAAGAAGGGTGAAGTTTGCATTGGTGGCAAGTGCAAGATGCTGGGAGCTGCTGCTTTGTTAGACACGTTTGAGCGTAAGGTTGATGTAGAGACTACTGTTGTCGTGTGTAAAGACTGCTCCAAATGTTAAGGGTCTTGAACTCTCCTAGTGGAACTCCAACTGAAGCAAAAATAAAGTTGCACCCTGTTACACTTGGGATTAAGCAAACATGCACCAGTGTTGGGTTGATATAAAAAAATAATATGAATATCTGATGCTCTTTTCTCGAGTCTTTGGTCTCTCGTTGATGGTGTGCTAAATCCACATATTCATGTGCTTTATTTTATAAACTTTTGGACACGATGCTACTAATTTTAGTGTTTATTACTTAAATTTTATGTAGGAGATGGTTCACATGAAGATTTGGGTATGGGCACAAGAATTTGACATACAAAGACTTTTTAGACTACAGCTCTTGGGTATGACTTGAATTTGCAGACAGAGTGTTATTTTATCATGTTATAAACTGGTGTGCATCTGGCTGTAGTGATCAGGAGCTACCAAGAGTCTTTCTCTGTCAAAAACTGCAGAAGATTACTAGAAATTTTCAGAAATGACGCTTAATTTATGAAGAGGAATAGGAGTTAATTTTCATATCATCATAAATTTTAAAGACTTTGTCCTCCATCCCAGTTGAAGCTGTGTTGAATTCATTGAACCTGGACCGTACGTGGTTGGAACTGGAAGCTAATTGAACCCAGCCTTATCTGCACTCACAAATGACGAGCATGGAAGTAAGCTTTAATTTAGTGCCAAGTTGATGAAAACGTGTGGAAAAATGCTCACAACGTAGACAGGCAGACAGGGCTTGATGCTAATTGGTTGTTAACTTAAATGTTCCTACTTATTGTTTAGCTGCTGCAGTCTGCATCATAATTATTTAGTAAGGGACGCAACTGAAAATATCTTTTATTTTTGGTACGTAGCAGACAGAAATAATATCGAACAGTTGAAAGATGAAAGCATATAATAGCCAACAGGATTGGACTTTATTCCATTCCCACGCTTTCAATTTACTTCAAGAACGCCCCTTTTCATATTTCAGAGAACTCCATTCAGTGTAGATAAATAAAGCCAAAAACAAAAACAAAAACTGGGAGATGAGAGAGTGAAAGTTGGGTGGTTTAGGGGTAAAGGTCAATACTTCTTCATGACCAAAACCTTTCCTATACAAATTATAATAACCTTTTCTTTTTTCTTTTTTAATTAGTGAACCCAACCTCTTCAATTTGTTTTTGGATTTATCATCTAAAACGTTGTTACCAATTTTGGATTCTTGCTTCACTAAGCTGTTGGTAAAGCAAATTTAAATTATATCATTGCTATTTTTTTTTTATTTTGTGTCATTAAATACCTATATTTTTTATTTAAAAGTTTGGTCCATGCGTCCAATTTTACCAGTTAGAGCTGTTGACATGACAATTATAGAAAAGGTTTACCTTTACATATTTTATTTTCAATTTTAAATATTTTTATTATAATACTTCTTGGTTTTTTAAATAGTTTTTAAAAATTTTAGGATTTCTATTAAAATAAGAAACAAAAATTTTAATTTTTAATACACATTTAAAGAGTAAGGACCAAATTGATAAAAACATAAACATTTAGAGCTAAATTTTATTTTAGCTTTTAATAAACTAAAATTTTAAATAAAAAAACTCAACAAAATATAAGCACTTAATTTTAAATTTCAAAAGAATTAATATATTTAAAGCAATCAAATATTAACCCTCTATTTTCAATCAATATCATATATATTGTGATCATGATATTTATACAATTATTTTAATCATTTTACTAAGTTAGTATCATGGTGATATCAAAAATATTTTCTTATATACAAATTAAATTATATTTTTTTGAAAGTAATTTTGTCTTTTATATAATATATCAATAAAAATTTAATGATAATGAGATTTAAACTCAAAACAAATAAACAGTTAATTAATTTTTAATAATATACTAAGATGAAGTATGGCTGAATCTAAAGTGGAGATTTAGGCGAAGGATTATTATTAAAAGTTTAATAATATAAGGCAAAGGTTTGGCAAATTAAAGAAAAATTGTATACATTAGGACGAAGACAGCCTCAATTTGTAACTAACTTCTAGTTTGAAACAAATATTAATTAAACATAGAAAAGCTAATTAATATTACTTTGCCATATATAATCCTGCAAAAGTACTGGTGAATCTCTTAATAACTTATTTAATTTATATGTACGAAAAAACAAAATCATCTCCAACACAAAAAAAAAAATTGTTTGTCCACCAATTCATTCTTACACCCCACTCTATCCTTTCACTATGCTTAAACTGCATGTGGTAACATATATAATATTCTCCACAGTATAAAAAAAGGATATATATATATATAGCCATCTTTAGATTAAGTATCAGATCCTGAAACCCTTTCTTAAGGCTATAAACATGGGGAATTGATTGAAACTAGTGCAAGGCCGATTGAACCACTCACCAACCATCAAATAGACTGTTGTTCATCAAAAGAGCTTCTATGAAATTTCTTCTATATATAGCCCTGAGGTGTAACAAGATTCAACCCGCACGTCAAACCTTGCTCTGTATATTAATTCTACCATGGTCTCGTCATATTGAATTGTCTGGAACTACCACTTAATATGATCATAAATGATAGATGCATGGGCTCCTTCCTCTCCAACGGCCTACTTATATACCTAGCATTAGCAAAAGCTTATGCAAAAACAAGTGAAAATTTATCCAAAACCCTGAGCATGCATGCCAAGACCCAAAATTTAATTAATCACCCTGGCTTGTTTGTGCATGCCTTTGAGGAGAATGTGGTGCATGACTGTTGAATCTGTGGTGATCCTGGAAGGGCAGGCGCACCCACCCCATTCGAGGAATTGTTATTCTCATCATTGTTATTACTACTGTTTCCCTGGTTTCTTGGTGGCCCCATAATTGTCGAAATGGCTGCTGCTAATGCTGCGGTGAAATTCGGATCAGAAGCAATGGCTGCTGTAACTGTTTCCACCATGGAAGCTGGACGTTGCCCTAACTGCATTGCCGGTGATGCAGTAGATAACTTGGGAGGACCGAACATAGGGTTCCCTAAAAGCTGCGGATAACCGTGCAAAGGTAATGGGAATGAAGCAGCGGAAGGCGGGGGACGTAACAACTGAACGGCATTTGGGCCCTGAGTTAAGTCAAGGGTTATGGTGGGAAAGGGGGCGGAGGCGGAGAGGGTGGCCATTGATGATGCATAAGGTAAGGAAGGGTAGTAGGCAGAGGTTGGTAGGCCATCCTTACTTTTGGTTGAACCTGATAGTAACATGGCGGCCGCAGCTGACGTCGTGTTAGCCATAGCTGTGGCTGCTGGTGGGAGAGGATGATTGTGGTTTCCCTCGTATGTTGTGATGAGAATGCTTTTATCGTCGGCACATCTTTGCACCTGCTTACGGACTGGGCAGCCAACAGCCATGGTGCAACGGTAGTAAGCTCGAGGACAAGGGTTACCCTTTGCCATCTTTTGACCATATTTCCTCCATTGACAACCATCGCTTATCTGAACCAAACCAAGAAATATAATTAGATCCACCCTAAGTCCTGCAATTACAAAGCTGAAACAAAATTATACAACTCACCAAGGGAGCTTCTGATCTGGCTCTAACCGACACCCTGGCCTTCCTAAAAGGACCTTCAGAGACTTGGTCTTCATTCTTTGACTGATCTATCTTCGGACTCTTGAGTGATCCCCAACTCTGAGATGTTTGATCAGTACCATCTTCAATAGAAACCTGCTTTCCCGGCATATTTTGAACCATTCGATGGTCGTATTCCTTTGAAACAATTTCTATAGTATTTTCGGGAGATGCTGACAACTCTTGCGTCTTGTCGTCAGACCCAGAAGGCTCGTTGACATCTAATGCGGCCGAAGGCCGTGGGTCCATGAATTGTTGGACTGACATTATGGTACTCGCCATCCCATTTACTGCATCCTTCTGCTTGGAAACCAAACTCTTTCATTAGCCTTAACCAATTTCCTCCATCAATAATATCAAGCGGCAGCATACATTTTTTTTATTATGTAAATTTAATCTTTCACAAAATTAAGAAGTTAAATTAAGCCTTTTATCATATGGGATCTTGTAAACAAGTACAGTGCACACGAGGGGTTTGGAAAAGAGGCTAAAAGGTTGAGCTAACGCCGCCTATTCTATCGTAGTCTTGACTCTATATCGTTTACTAGGACAACTGGTGGCACACATGCTGAATCATTTATATTGGGGGATCCATTTGTTTATGAATTTAATGAAGCTTTCACTTTGAAATAGATAGGATAGATAGAAGGGTTTCCGAACTTCAATGTGGCTTTGCGTGATAATCATAATAATAATAATAATAAAAGTACAAACCTTTGATTAGCAAAGATATATTACGAATAAGATATTGAATAAAAGATTATACGGGATCAAGGGAGCACACATTCCAATTCAATTGAAGCACGTTAACCAATTTCTTTTATGTATTAAAAAAGAAATATATTTACATTGAAACAAAAACTCTCCGCTCTAATTTTTACCCAGGTAGTAAACCGGTGATGATGATGTAATCAAATAAGGCATGTTTGAAGATAAATCGTACCTGGTCTTGTTGATTTCTGTGGGCCTGTTTTTGCAACGCCATTAATAGTTGACCTTGTAGTTCATTGTAGTTTTTGGTAATCTGATCCAACATGCTTCTTAGTCTCCGATTCTCTTCGTTTAACTTTTCTAACTCCATTTTGAGAGCACTCTCCTGAAAACCCCAGGTTTTCTTAACGAGTTTAAACTCAAAAATCAAAAGGAAAATTAAACCAGAAAACAGTTCCATGTAAACAAACAAACTTACTTGAGCTTTGGGTTTCTCTTCATTTGTTGCCCTTGAAACTCCGGGGCTTGAACTGAGAAGATTTAATCCAATCTGAAGCAGGTAGCATATATTAAGTCAATGATAAGTAAACTCAAATTTCCATAATACTTCCAACCAGAACCGTATGTATATCACCGGATAGGTTAAATGAAAAACATAAACAAAGAAGAAAGGGAAATTAAATAAATAAAATAAGTTGGGATGATGATTCAAAACCTTACGTTTACACTCGAATCAATAAAAGAAGATGATCCATTATTATTAGTGTTGCCCTCTTGATGATGATGATGATGATGATGATCATGTGATTGATATTGAGAAGAAAAGAAATCCATCTCCTTGATGTGTGGCTCAACATGATCCCTAGAATCGTCAAGGGTACGATCGGCCACACCAGAATTCTGCCGGAGGGAGTCACCGGAGTGTAAGAACGTTAGTTCTCGACTGTGCTGCTTCTCCATGACTAAAAGAAAGGAAAAAAAAAAAAAGAAGAAAGAGAGAGAGAGAAGGGGGAGAGGAGTAGTTATATAGCTTTTTCAAGCTTTCAACAAGAAAGGAGTAATTACAGTAGTAGAGTTATATATAAGAGTAATAATAATTCCCAAAAAGAGCAATGGCTTTAAGGGGTGGCCCAGAAAGAAAAATTATTAAAGGAGATATTAGAGAGAAAGGGTAAGCGAAGACCAGCCGTTTTTCTCGCGGGAGATATGACGTAACAGTTGATGCAGAGGGAGACGTGGCGTTCCCTGGGTGAGGTAGCACAGAGGGAGGAGTGAAACGGTGGGGGAGAAAAGGACGGGAGGAGACGGAACGCTGTTAAAGTTAACGGATTGGGGATTTGATCATTTTTACTCTTTTATTACTTGTGGTACAGATGGATAGGCCACTCGGTTGCCAAGTGGGGGACGTCGTGTTGAGGTCAAGGCAGTTGACCCACGCCTGATTCTGAATCTGACGGTGGTTATTTTAAGGATAAAAAAAAGGTCTAGCTACTCGACATTACCTAATACCACACACTTATGCTACCTTCTTAGTCGTCTCTCTTTACCCGTAATTTATTTTCACCATTAATCATTTTTATTATGTATTAGGTTTAATTCTGCCTCCAGACCCTGTACCCTTTGAATTTTTAAAATTTAGTCATTATATTTTAATTTTTAAGAATTTAGTCCTTTCTATTTCTCTTATTTAAAAAATTAAAGTCCAATAGACAACATTGTTAATAATCTTCCATTAAGTTTGAATATGTAGCATTCTATTATTCAAATTGATAATACATATTTAAATTTAATGTAAATCAATTAACTAAAAATGTTGTTAATCGCCAACAACCTCTTAACCTAGTGGCATGAGAGCTTGGGTTCAATCCCTAACAACCTCACTCCTACCTCCAATTATCAAAAATAGATAATGTTGTTAATTAAATTTTAATTTTTGAATCAAATAAGTAAATGACTATTCTTGTATAATTAAAAGTAAACGGGCTAAATTTCAAAAGTTTAAAGAGCATAAGAACTAAGGGTAGAACAAAACTTATATGGAGGTAACACGATTCGAACCCGTGTTTGACAAGAATTGTAATCACGACTAAATACAAGACAAAACAAACTTATATGTATTAGTAATATCTATATTAGATGGTTTTAAAAATATAATAAAATCTTAATAATAATTTCCACTAGTATGTGAAGATGGGGAAATTGGGCAGAAGAAAATTCATAAGGGATGAGCAGATAATTTTGACTCCTACTTAGGCTTTCACTCGCAAGATGATTTCAATAGAAAGAGCACATTAGTATTATTATTATTGCAAATTTCCACAATATGGTTTCTTGCTTCTTTCCACAATTGCTTTGCTTTTATCTTATCTCTTTTAAAAACGATTTGTTGGGTATGTAATGGGTCAAGATTAATTTTAGCTTCTTTTTCTGGTTAAGATTTATTTTTGTTTTAGCTTTTTTTAAAGAAAAATACCTCTATTGAAGATGTTTATGACCAAAAAAAAAAAAAAAGAATCATATACTCAGAAGAAAATGCAAATATATTTATTAATAACTTTATTTTTATGGGAAGATATTTAAGATAGAGGGCAAAGTATAGCAGTCTTAAAAATGCTGGTTGACAAAGTTGTGATGGTATATACAGATCAATGTAATTGATTGCCTAGAAACATATATATCTTAACGTTGAGCAATAAAGATGAGAATGGATTCCAATAGGGATGGTTAAAGTGTTTTTATTCATTAGCAATAAATGTGTTTTAATTTCTCAAGTCATTTTAATATTTTATATTTAATTACATATTTCTTAATCTTGACGAGTTCAAAGAAGACCTCTGGGAAGAGGAAAAAATAATTGAAACGTGCTAAGAAGTAGACTATATTTAAAAACAAAATAAATAAATAAAATTGAGCATTGCTATGTAGATAGAATATTTAATTTGTTTTGTTTTTCTGTTTTGAAGTTAATTGATTTTGGCTCAGTCATGCTATATCACGCGATAGGTGCTTCCATATTATTATTACATTTCATAAATTTGATCTTTTAATGTGTATCTCTTTTCTAATTCCCTTATTATTATTTTTAGTTAATTTTTAAATTCAAATTTCATCATTACTCTTAAAAATTTATTCATTTTTAAATACAGAAATCCGTATGGTAATCCACGTGTATTTCATACTAATTTTTTATAATTTTTTTGAATTTTAAGATTTTTCTAAATATTTTTATAAGTGTTAAATTATTTCTTGATGTGACATATAAAACAAATAGTACTATATCAGCATGAAGCACATGGATCACCACACTAATATCGTTAAAAAATTAATGTTTTAGTCAACATATTAGAAAAGCAATTTGACTCTTTTTGAAAGATTAATGGCCAAATTTAGCTAAAAAAAATAAACATCAAATTGACAAAAAAAATTGTAAACATTGAAAACTAAATTTAGGGTTAAATATAACATTGATACCTAAACTTGTCCATTGATACTTAAGGTTTTTTTTTATCCCAAATTGGTACCCGAACTTTTTCTCCATCAACTAGTTTGATATATTTTTTAATACCATTAAATTTGAGATAGGTGGCACAACAAGGTTGTGACACATGGCATGATGACTCCATCATGATGTCATAATCTAATAAATATATTATAAATTAATAAAAATATTTTTAAAAAATATTTTCATTTTTTTCTTATTTCCTTCCTTTTCCCGTATTGATTTCTTCCTTCTTCCTCATCACTTTGCCTTTTTCTTTTCTGAGTTCTTTCAACATTTTTGAATTGCTTTGAAAAGAAATTTAAGATAGTTTCTAGGTTCTTTTTTTTTTTTTCTTATTCCTTCTTTTTTTTCAATAATTCCTTTTTTCTTCCTTCTTTCTCTCGTCACTTTTCCTTTTTTTTTTGGGGTTCATTCAACATTTCTAGGCCAGAACATTAAAACAATAAAAACTTGTAATCAAAAAATTTTTTTGGGTTCATTCAACATTTCTCGCACTAAAAAGAAAAATTACAAAACTCATCAATCCATTAAAACACAAAATCTAGAACATCACAAACAAATTAGAACGCCTATCAGTCCATTAAAAAATCAAGAAAATTAACATCACAAACAAAATCCATTAAAAAATTAACATAACAAACAAAAATCCATCAATCTATAAGAACACAACCAGCAAAAAGAAAATGATGAGAAACAAATCAAAACCAAGACCCATTTCAAGTTTTCGGGTTCTTAAGATTTAGGCTACGGTTGATAAATCCAAATGGTCAAGACATTCAACGTGGTGAGGAGAAGCCACGATCAAAGTTTCATGATTATTCAACGATGGTGGCTCGGTTTGACGTCGAAAAGTAGTGGTAGTGAAGCGATGACCAGAGGCTTTGAAAACAAAAATAAAGTAGAAAAAAATAAGAGTAGGAGCAATAAAGAGAAAGGAAAGTCGTTCGGTACTTCTCTGATTGGTGAGGAAACAGAAACAAGTGGTGACGGCATCAGAACAAAGTGATCGGCGAAGGAGAATCCCAACGGGATTTCAAGGAGTTCTCTATGAAAACAAATCAGAAATGAAAGAGCAATAGGAAAACTTTGGTTAGTGCCATTATTTGGAACGGAGAATGAACACCAGTTGCAGCGTAGAGTGCGGCTGTGGTGCATGCCAGCGACAGGTAGAGTTTGGAAAGAGAAGAGGAGAATAAGAAGAAACTAAATGATAAAAGAAAATGGAAACTGGAATAGGAAAGAAAAGGGAAAGGGAAAGGGAAAGAATAAAAGAAAAGGGAAAAGAAAAAAAATGAAATAGAAAAATAAAGTCATCATGCCACGTGTCACAATCTTGTTGTGCCACCTGTTTCATATTTAACGGCGTTAAAAAAATTACCAAACTAGTTGACAGAGAAAAAGTTCAGGTACCAATCTGGGACAAAGAAAACCTTAAGTACCAATCTATGAGAAGTGGACAAGTTCAAATACCAATCTTATATTTAACCCTTAAATTTATCATTATGTCAATTATTATTGATAATTATGTAAATGACATTAAATTATTATGGAATTGAAACCCACATCACAATGCGGAAATTGTAATTCCAAGCTATACCTTATTATTTATGGTATAATTTTTTCAGAAAAAACGTGTGGAAAATTCATATTATTATGAATTAAATTATTAGATCTATTATACAACCTCCACACATCAGCCTCAAATGTCACCTCATCAGACACACCTTCGCTACCAGCCACCTCCATTAGAAGTAAAACTAGTTGGCACCTAACACCTAGGACCCTTCAATCATGATAAGACAACCATTACTTGTCAATCCACCCGCATTGTCACATAATTGATCTACAAGATCATATTGTTGCCTCTACAATGGCATAAGAAGGTGACTTATTCGCCAATGAGATGTCTACACATGGCATCCCATACCTCTTATATAAAAACCCTCTCACCTTAATAAAAAGGGGATAGCTAATTTTCTCTCTCTTAACTCCTTTAACAATCTCTCTCTCTCATTTCTTCGCCCTCAAAAGGTGACTCACCTTGTACCTTCGCCAAGCTCTTCCATTGTTGATTATTATTATCAACAATTGGTATTGTGAGCATGAACGCTCAAGGCTCATCCATATTTATATATCATTGTCGTTAGAAAAGAGAACCCCCGTCCGAAGTAGCGACAACTTGTAAGAAATCTCATCCAAGACCAACTCTAGAATAGTGCAAGACAAATGACCCAAGATCTCTAGTATGCACATCGAAACATGTACCCGTAGTATTATCAATTTCCACCACCTTGGTACTATAACCAACACACTCAAAGCCATGCTAGTGCCCCACAAGGTGATAAAAACTATCAAAATCCTCATTCAGGCTTTCTATAACTTACAGAAATGCAAAAAAAAGTGAAGGCACCTGAGGAGCAATTGTTATCACAACAAAAAAAAAGCCTTTACCAAGAATACTAAAGGCTTTTCCAAGAATAGCAAGAGCATTGGTGTTAGATGAACTAGATGAATGAATGAAATAAGTAAATTATTGAAGAGTTAAGGGCAATTAGAAACGCTCAAAGGTAGAGCCCTTAAAAGTAGGAGGATGAAACTACGCAATCATTTCATATGGGATAGCGTAGTTCGCAACATAAGGATTATATGGTGTGTAACAACCCATTTTCAGAAGTGTCGAAAATAGTGGTTTTGGGACCACAATTTTGACGTGTGAACCCATAAATATTATTTATTTAATATTTATAAGGTCATTATAATGTCATATTAAAATTTTCTCCGATAATTTTGATGTTTAGTTAGTTAATTAAGGAAAATGACTAAATCGTAAAAATCATAAAAGTTAATCGGTGTTGGTTTTTATTAGCTAAAATGCTTAATTGGTTAAAATGGAAGGATTTATATGGTAATTAGACCTTAATGAAACCTAATGGACAATTAGTGGATGTTTTAATTAAAAATACATTAGATAAAAATGTTAATTTAATAAACAAAGGTAAATAAAATAATAAAACAAAAGAAATAATCATCAGTTTCTTTATTTTGTTTTAACTCCCATCGAAAATCCATTGTTGTTAGAAAGAATCATCAGCTTCTTCAATTTTTTTAACTCCCATCGAAAATCCATTGTTGTTAGTCTCCAAGGTTCAGCCAAGCTAAGACTTTTGCATGTAATTAAAATTTCCACCCATTTTTCATGAATTTTATGTTTTTGATATCGTTGCAGCTTAATCTAGCTAACATAAGGACTATTTTGAATTTTTATTAAAGTTGTGAGAAGTTACCATTTTTATTCTTGAAGGTTTTTACATATTAATGCTTGAGTTTGAAGCTTGATAATGATTTAAGACTATTTCGAAAAATGATTTTGAACAGTTTTGAGTTTAGGAACTAAAATGATAAAATGTTAAAATTGGCTTGGTTTTCTTGTGAAATTTCAGTACTAGAGGGTTGATTAAGGATGAATATGAAATCAACATTTTCGTCCAGGGATTAATTGTGAAAATAAGCTTGTTTCGATTTTAGGGACTAAATTGAACAAAGTGCAAAACTTTAGGGGAATTGTAAAAAATATGAACAGGAACTCATATGCATCAATTGGGTGTTATAATATAATTGAGGCTGATAAATTGAAATAAAATTATTGTATAGATCAAGAACCAGTTGATAATCGTGGAAAAGAGAAAATTATTGACTAGTCCCTAATATTACTATCTTTGTTGTTTGGCCCTGGTAAGTTCATATGGTAGTGTGTTGTATATTTTGGTAATGGTATTATTGAAATTCTGTATTTTGGTGACATTGATTGTAAACATAAATATTACGATTAAATTGGAGAGAAAATAGATTGATACGGAAAGTGTTATACGATTATATGTATTGAGCCTGGATGAACATAAGATAGGATACAATTGGTATGTCAATACGTTATTTTGTGTGTTGTACGGGATTGGCTTGTGATGAAATGATGATATATGACATTTTATTATACACTGAGTATACTGGAATTCAACATTTGTTGCGGATTACTGAGTTATATTTACAGTGATCCTAGTGTGTTTCTAGGGCGGATGTAAAGTCTACGGGCTTGGCACTTGGTTCCCAAGCATATTTTTGGAGGGATGTTAGCCTACGGGCTAGGCACTTGGTGCCCAAGCGTGTTTTTGGTTGGATTGGCTCGGTTGAGCATTCTAACGTGTTTTGGGTGGATAATTGCGTATCTGTATCTGTTCATGTAGTTCATTAGGCTGAGTCTTGATGGTTAAATAATATTATGATGCATATCCTTATCCATATCTCACACAAGTTGACATTATAACAGAGTTGCTCACACAAGCTCATATTATATTGAGGTTATCTGTCTAGGCTAAACCTACGATACGTATAACCTCAGAATCTGCAACAAATGCTAGATCTCGTAATAACATGTAATATCCGTGATCAAACGTACGTATAACCCTAATGACATGCCATACGTATCTTGACCTTCTACTAAGTTCACACAGACACCAATTTTGTATACATATGTCATAACCAATATCTAGACATGTTTTTGTATTTCATTTACAAATCATGTAATCAATCAATATTTACATTTGCACCCTGTACTATTTCATGATAGTCAATATTTACATGACTTTGCAACTCAGTCCCTTTTAAGCCACATATGTCAAATTCACTAAATTCTATTTAAATCTAATATATAGATAAAATCAAACATATTTATACATAACATAATATAACATAGGATAGTAAATTCCATATGAACTTACCTGCTCAAAATGTGAAATAAGGATACTTTAGGGACTAATTTGAAATTTTAGCTTTTCCCGATCAAATCTACTTTGATCCAATTATTGATCTAAACAATTATTCCATATCATCAATCAATACCAAATATCACCATACTATGCTATGATATGCATGGACCAATATGAACTCGATTTTTTATATTCTTAAAATTTACATTTTATTTAATTTAGTCTTTGAACTCAAATAATTATAGCTTTCAATTCCTAGCTTGGATAAAAATCTAATTTCATATATTCTCATTAGGGAACTTATACTTTCTATTCCTAACATAATTTCATGACAAGTTTTACATTTATTCAATTTGGTCCAAATGTAACAAAGTTAACAAATAAGCTAAATTAACTTTACCATTTAGTCGTTTTATATTCTAAACTTAAAATCTATCAATTTAAATCCTAATTTTCAAGAAATCAACAATGGAAATTTTCCAAAACTTTAACAATTTTGCAAACATGGGCTAGCTAAATCAAGCTCTCATGACTCCAAATTCATAAAATAAAATAAAATAAAAAAGACTTGAAATTACCTACCAATTGATGGTCGAAAGTCACCAAAAGCTCTAGGTTTTCTTTCTTCAATTTTGGAAATGGAAAAGATAAATGGGGAAGATGACTTTTTTTTTTACACTATTTTAATTTATATAGTAAGATTAAAAATTAATTAACTTGATTAATTAAACTAATCAAGCTTTGTTTAACTTAATAATTTTTAAACATACTTATTTGATTCTTTTATCACCATCCATTAATTTCCTATGAAAAATGGTTTAACTACCATTTTAGACCTTTAGTTAATTGTCATTTAAGTCATCAAGCCTTTGGTCAATTAAAAATTTATAGCGATTCAATTTTACGATTTAGTCCCTAAGCCTTAAGTAACTATTAATTCAACGAATTTCCTCGACCAAAATTTGATGTAACAATATATTAGACACGTAAATATTAATATTTAATATTTAATATTTACAGACTCGATTTACGAAAATAGGGTTCCGAAAGCACATTTTTTGGTACCATTGAAAATCTGACCGTTACAATTAGCATTATAAAGAAGCATGAGATTGAGACATTCCCCAACCCATAATAAATATTCAAAGGCTGAACCTCCGCCACATCCTCATTGGAACTGATATCTACCATCTAATGAATAGTAATTATGTAAAATGATAATAGCTTTTCAGCTTCACAATACCAAATTTGCTCGTACAAAAATCAAATAACCTACATAAATAAAAGCAATTAATTAGAATAGAATCATAAAATACCTTTAGCGATTGAGTCAATGTTTGATCTCGTACATGACCCAACATCCCTAGAACCTCTGGTAGATGAATCCCCACTAGATTGACCCACATGTATTTTACTTCTTGGTCGACTTATAAGCTTATATGGTTGCTTTGGCTTCTTTAATTTGTCACTTTGATAATCTCATTTCGCAAATAAAAAATACTTCCAAATATTATGCAAACTCAAGGTGTTTTCTACCTTCAATGGTGAATGTTTGCACAAATGAAGATACCAACAAAGCTTTGCATCCGTGTTAGGAATAGGATTATTAGTGCTCAGATTGCTTGAGTGTATGCACCAAGAAATGGGGAATGGAAAGTTACCACCGCAATGTTAACGTATCTTAATATAATTCTCCCTCGAGAGTTGCCTATTGCTCTTGGTGTTGTCTAACATGGCACTCTTACCCTTACGTGCCATGAAGAACACAAAGCCTTTTTGGTAAATTTCACTCGTTGGAGACATAATGTAAGACTTACAAAACACATCAAAAAAAGCCCACCATAAGGTCTTTATCAATTATCTAAGTGCAACTCTGTATGAATTTAAAACTTCGATGGAAAAGAGATGAAGGGAAAGATGAAACCCCACTTCAAAAACATAAAGAAAAAAAAAGAAATATGGCGAGCCTTTCCCTTTTAGGCCAAATTCACTTAACTTATGTCTCCCCTCTGGTTCTGAAAACTTGCATCTAAATTTTGAATAAACTTCCACTCCCCTACACTTCGACAACCTGTTCATCTTCTCCACTGTGGTGCTACATTCAGACTACTTTCGGTAGCCATATTGTGAGGTCTCCTAGGTACCCTTTTGTGTTTAAAAATATGTTTACCAACCATAACACTCAAGATAACAAAAAGAAATGTAAAGTAAAAATGAGAAACATATGAAAGAAGAAAATATACCTACCAGATCAAATAAAAGCAACCTAAGCTCTTAACCACTGCAGAAACAAAGAAAAAGGAAAAAGTAGAAAATCAAACCAAGTTATAAAATGAGTAAAACAATATAACTTTCCTATTCATAAATTAGAGATTTCTCTTGCTATACCCAAGTTGCAAATCAAAAGAGCAATCACGCGTGACACTTGTGCGTATTTCCTAAAAAGCGCAATGAAACTCTCTCCCAAGCAGTGACATGTCTTACCTCATTATTGCTAACAATGGATTAAGATGATTCCCCAAAATATGCATCACCATTTAACGCATACCACCAACTATTCATATTGGCACCGAAACTTAAAACCTAAGAAAAAAAAGGTCAAATTTCAAGATATAATATCCAAAACTTTAAAGTTATCTCTAACATTTACCAACTTTCCCATAGGACCCTTCAATCACCTCGGTGGATGTCACTTTAAGACCTACCCCTCGACAAATGGGGCAATTGTTATACCACCTCCGCACATCACCCTCGAATGTTGCCTCATCAAGCACACATTTGTCACTAGAAACCTCCGCAAGAGGCAAGGCCAATTGGCACCCAACACCTAGGGCCTTTCAATCATGATGAGGCATCCATCACTTATCAAGCCACCATACATTGTCACATCACCGATCTACAGGATCACATCGCGGCCTTTACAATGGGACAAGGAGATGACCCATTCGCTAATGAAATTGTCCACACATGGTATCCCAAACCTCTCTCTCGACTCTTCCAGCAATCTTTCTCTCCCCTTTCTCCTTCTTTTTTCTTATCCTCTCTTGTCACCTTTGAGTGAATTGTCTTGTACCATGGCCAACCTTTTCTTTTATTGATTCTGTCGAAACCATTTTTAATTTTTTTTAAAACGGGTATCGACTTTGAAAATAAAATGGGAGTCGCCACCAATATTTTATTGAGGTGTGATCGGTTCACCATTAAAAATGATTTTGGTCTACGAAATTTGAGAAAACAAGTTCGGGAGTCGGTTACGCACGAGGAAGGGTTAGCACCCTCGTAACGCCCAAAATTGGTACCAAATTGATTGTTTAATGTCTTAGTGCCGAAACTTTGAAAAGATTTTAAAATACGATCTTTTGGTTAGAAAACTCGAATGAACTAAATTGAACGATAGGACGCACTTATTTTGAAGAAATAAATTGTCACACTCAGTGAGTTAGGGTGCTACAATTCAATCTTTGAAATCAAATTTGTCCCCTTTTTTTTTAAAAGAAAATCATGTATTTTAAGAAGGTTATTTGATTATTTAAGTCAATCAAGAAATCAGAATCCAGTAAGTCAGGGTTCAATTTCTCAAAATTCTTATACATCAAATATTGCCTCTATTTTAAAATCGAGATATCAAAATGTCGTATCCAGTAAGTTAGAATCCAATATTTTGAAATATTAAGAACTTTATTTTAACAATTGTATGGTTTTAATAAAATGAATACTTGATTATCTAAATTCGTCGAGAAGAATTGAAGCCCAGTAAGTTAGGGCACAATTTTCTCGAGAATCGTGAGTATCGAGTATTTTGACAATTTGCGGAATGAGATGATTTTAATATTTTTATTAAAACACGATTTTTTTTTAAAAATGTAATGTATTTAAATGGCAACGCACCATGCAAGATTCAAATATAAAAGATACACCAATGAGTGATGAACAATAAATAAACATAAGCAAGTATAATAACAATAATTTCAATCATACATTATGCAAATATCAACATCAACATTCAAAAACTATTAATCTAAAAGAAAAATAAAGTGAAAATCATAAAAAACAAAAATACGAGAAAAGAATTTTGGAATTATAAAATACGTATACAAAATTATTCGTTCTAAAAAGAAAAAACAAAACAAAATAAGTAAAATGAAATAGAAAATTTAAAAGAAAAAAAGCATTTATGTCATGAAAAGAGAGAGTAAAATTTGCCATTTGAAATTAATAATATTATATCGTATACATATGTACAATAAAATACTTCAATATAAATTATGTATACGTATAGGAAAGGATCATGGAATGCTGTTGTGTGAACTTTTAAAGTCAATTGTATATACATATATGAAAAATGTTTAAAATAAAATATTTGTAAAATTTAAGTAATAATATACAAAAACATAAAATAATAACGTATAATAAAATAATAGAAACCATAATAAGATTAAGTTTATTGATATATAAAAAAATAATGATAGTAACAAATAATAATAAACTAGTTAATTTAATAATAAAAGGACAAAACAATAGACAAATTTTGAATTAAAATAAATGTGCAATCGAACGAAAATGAGAACTGACTAATATCAAAGGGACTATTATAGCAATTTAACGTGCAAATCCCCTTTGGCATACGGATCAGAATCTTCGAAACGGTGCCGTTTAAACATGGATCCAATTGAAACAGAAATCCAATATAGTGTATAAATTAAAATAATAATAATTAAATTAAAACAATACAAAACACAAAAGGACCTGTGGCGCAAATGGACCATTGAAGTAAAACGCGCGGATCCTTCCCTCGGATCGGGTCACCACGCGGATATGAACCTTTAAACAACGCTGTTTTGAAATCATCAGATTGGCATCAAACGGCGACGTTTCTTTCACTGCTTATAGACTGAACCCTAGAGCATTAACAACCATTTCATTCTTAAAAAACCTAAAGAGAAGTTTTCTACGCCGCTCTGTACAACGATCCTTCAAAAATGGATCTTCGAATCCTCGCTCAAGCTCCGAATGCAACGGAGAGAACAAGGATCCGGTCACAAGGTATTTTCTTCCCTTTCTATACTCTCCTTTTTTGTTATACTGCTTGAATACTGAACAGATAATTGAAGAAAAGAGAACCGAAAGAAAAATAAAAAAGGCAAAAGAAAAATTCAAATCACCTTTGGAATTCTCTGTTTTTCTCTTTGAATTTTTTTTCCTCTCGTATTCAAATATTCTTTGTGTGTGTGTTGATATCGTAAAAAAAAAGGGTCCTTTTTACAGATTTCGTTGGCTCTTTTTATAGCCGAATAAAAAAAATAGAAATACAATGTTTTTCTTTGTCTCTGCTGCGTTGTTTGCTCTGTTTGCAGGTACGTTCGTACGGTGACGTGGTGCGGCGCGTTTGGAGGCTTGCGTGTTGGTGGTGCACGTGAGGCTTGTGTGTGAGGGCAATGGCTGCTGTGCTCATGGAGAGCGGCAGCAACGGCTTGTTGCAAGCTGCTAGGGTTTCTACAATCGGGTTGGGGATTTGGGCTGTAATGGGTTTGTAATTTGGGCCTGGTGTTGGGTAATGTAATTAGGTAATTAGGTTTGTGATATTGGGGCTAAGTGGTCTGATGTATTTTGGGATTGGGTAAATTAATTGGGCCTACTGTTGTAATAAACTGGACATTTATTTATTATATATATATATATATTTTTATATATTTATATTTGATTTTAATACTTGGGCTCGGGCCGGGCGAAATTTGGGTATTACAGATTCTTAGTATCAATAAAATCAAAATGATTTTAGGATAGTTAGTTTTTTTATATAAAAAATTATAATTAGAAACCTTACCTAAAATTTGTCTTTGAATGTAAATTACAAACGGAGCAGTTTATATATACATTAATTACAAGATATTCAATATGTTGTTGTCAGCTAACAGATATAGCTGATATGCTAATCAACACCATATATAAAATTTTTATATAAATAAAAATCTCAGTTTAATTAGTCAATATATATGTGGAAAAGTTTGGTCAATTGTTGAAACTTGAAAGATGTCATTTGACAGTGAAAGCCACAGCTGGATCTTGGAAACTTCTCTCTCTGGTTTATATAAAAAATAGAGGTATTTAAGAATGATCGGATTGTCTCCAGCTTTACACAAAGAAAATTGCCCAAATCTAATTAATATATAAAATTTTCCATGTGAAGGATACCTTTAAGTCAATGTGATACATTAAACAAGGCAACAATAGCCAACTGATCATTTTCTTTTCTCTATTCAATAATTTAAAATTTAAAATTTATTTATTTTATTGAATAGAGAAAAAAAAGGACTATCATTAATGATGAAAGAAAAGTATATTTAGTGGCTTTCTGGAAAAGTAATTAAATCAATTAGCAATATTGATTGGGTTAGAAAGAATAATGTTGAAGGAATTTTAATATTTCTAAAAATTTAAAACCAGAAAAAGATATACAGGGTATGAGTTTCGTGTTTGGTTATTTCAAAAGCGCCCTTGTCATTGTTCCAACCAAAAGGGAGACAAATTGTGGCGAAGTTCCAAGCTCTTCCATTCACACCCAATAATAATATCTATAGAAGGTTGTCCCTCCTTTCTAAAAACCAAAAACAAATATGAACGTAAAAGGACAAATCTCTTTTTGACTATCATCAACCAACCAAACAAACACATCAAATGGTTATTTTTATCTGTCAAGCAATTAGTATTTCCCATATGAGGTCCCAAAAAATAAGAAGAAATCTTCGCTTCTTTTGTCATCAATATTCCATTTCATCCTTTTTTGTGATGAGCTGAAGCAAGATTTTGAATTTCACAAATAACAGTTGGATACAACACAAATCCTTCGTACTTACTGTGTGAATGAGTATGAATGTGTCAAAAAAACCAATTTTTTTAAATTTTTGTTTTTGTTTCTTAATGTATCCACGTTCTGTAGGCCCATTAAGGGATAGACGTTGACTTCGAGTTTTAAAGCTGCTCTATACCTGAGGCAAGGATCGAACTCTCGATGACTTATTAAGGTAAAAGAGATCCTTGCTATCTCACCTAACTCTTGTGGTTAACAATAATTATCATTATTGTAGTGGTAAAATTTATTTTTATATATTAAGTATCATATTTTTACCAATAATTTGGAGGGATAAATGATTAAAATCTCTTGTTCGCACCTCAAGAACATGGCTGGCAATCAGATGGGTTCAGATCGAGTTATTTTAAGTTTGGACTTTTTCAAGTTTGGATCTTATCAAGTTGATTTTTTTTTTAGATTTGAGCTTTTTTAAGTTTGAGTTTTTTATATTCGATGTAATTATATATACATAATTTAATTTTTACATCTCAATATAAATTATTAATTTATTATATTTTCACGTACATCTTTATTGTACCAAAAAATGATATTTTAATTATATTTTATTAAAATTAATATTCTTATTGTTATTTTTAATTCGTTCTATAACTTTAATTGTGTTAAATCATTTTATTATAAAGATATGATATATTACACATTAATTATATTGATTTTAAAATAATAGTTAGTATTTGTTATCTTGTGACAAAGTAATTTTTTATTCAACAAGCAACTTTGAAAAATTGACATGTGTTTTTTCTTTAAATATTTATTTTTAATTTACTATACTCCTATAGGACACTGTCAACCCCTAATCCTACTTATACAGTCCAAGTGTACCAAATAATTTCTCTTAAAATAATTGATAAGAAAACTTTATTCTCAAATAATACAAAAGGAACGAGTGTTTTTATATTTTGTATAATGAAGAAATTTTATGCTTATGAAAATAAAGGTTAAAATATGTCATAGGTCTCTATACTTTTCACAAATTAGGAGTTTAGTCTCTGTACTTTTATTTCTAGAATTTGGTCTCTACTTTTTCAGATTTCAAAATTTAGGTTTAATTGTTGACACTATTAAATTTGTTGGTATGACATTTTGAAATAAAAAAGTACCTCCTTAGTAGCCATGCAACTAAAAAAATGATGTTATAATGAAACTAAATTTAACAAAATAATTTTAACATTGTTAATAGTTACACTGAATGTTGAAATCCGAAAAGTAGAAAGACTAAATTCTTAGAAATAAAAGTAAAAGAACTAAACTTCAAACTTGTGAAGAGTACAGAGATTTATGATATATTTTAACCAAAATAAATAAATTTTGTATTATAAATTGAATTAATATAAAATTTTGATACGATATAATACTATATAAAAATATATGTTACTTTAAATTCTAAAATTTTGCTTTTGTACTTATGTGTTACTCCTCAAAAATTGCAATTTCATTCAAACTCTTTAAATTTGAATGAATTTAGAGTATAGGAAGAAATTAAAGATCATAATTTCATAATGATAATAAAGACTAGTAGCTAGGCATCTAGATTGTAGTTGGTAATTTGAAGGGAAATGAAAAAGATTCAAGGAATATATCATCACATGCAAACGTGGGATTACTAGACTTTTTGGTTAATTAGAGTCAAAACTTCCAACAGAAACCAAAAGAAATTTTGAATCTATTAACACATTAAAGTCAGAGCGGCGCTTATAGCTTCAGCATTCAAAAACCACAGCCAGAGGGAGCCGTTAGAGAAAAACCATCCCCCGCTGGTCCCTCCATATATAAATATATATGATGGCGAACCACCCCCCCCTAGCCCTTCTCTACGCCGCCCACCCCAAGGTCCAAACCCTAACAAAAACAAAGAAACCATTGCGGTCTATTACTCACGTTGACGCCTCCATATATAAATATATATAAAGTATAAAATTGAAACCCTAAAGGTGCTCTATAACCCCCCCGCCCCACGCACGATCAGTCGTTAGGTTAACAGCTAGCCTCGCCCTATTTTTGGCCTTTTCCCTCCAATTTAGGTCAACTTACGTATACATGACGTTTTTACATGTATCTTTTACTACACACTAGTCTTAACTAAAACATGTACTGTAAATGTTGTTAGTGTTTTTTTTTTTAAATTTTTAAAATTTGAATATTTAAGTCTATAGTAATGATTAATCTCTTTATTGTAGACATTTTAAAAAAATTAAAAAACTGAACATGTATTTCACTTTTATGAGTAAAAATTAAACCTTAAACCTTATGATTAAAGAACGAGGTAAGTAATCATCACACGCACTACCATTGTTTATATTTCATTTTATATCATCATAATTGTGATATTATACTAAAATGCTTGCATCTAATTGGTGGGATTGTTTATTCAATCGTCTTAAGAAATGATATTTATGAGATCCGAAATTAGAAATGGTTGATACAAACATGTTTTTGGTGGTGGGTTTCGTGTGAAACTCATCCAAAGCGATGGAAAGTGACAAAGAGATGCTTTTGTTGTCATTTTGTGATTGCAAATGGGAGAGGAGAGGCTGACTTTATTTTATCCCAAAAGTCACGCTCACAGCTCTCTCGTCCCGAGGGACCAAACTTGAAGGGATTAGCTAATGAAAAGGGCCAATCCCCTCTTAGCAACTTTGAAAAGGAAGCGACCTCTGAAAGAGAGTGATTTGTACGTACTACTACTAACTATAAAGACATGACGATATGAATGAATTTAATATATTATTTATCTATGACCAAAGTCTAATGTTTTCATATTATTCCATGTTAATTTGGATTTAATTATATCTGGAATTGAATTGAGACATTTGTTTTAGTGTGATTGCAATTTTTGTTTAAAATTATTTATAATATTTTTTACTATTAAATAAAAAGATAAATACGTATTAAAACGAATCTACATCTTTTTTCTTCTACATATGCTAAGTGAGCAAAAAAATCAATGAATTATGATGGGTAATTTCCTCTTCTTCTTTTTTGCCTTAGAGATATAAAGAGAACAAAAAGTGGGAGATGCAACATGCTATTCTAGTTGGGTTTCCTTGTATGAATGTTTGAGATCCGGTCAAGCAAACAAGACGTTCCAGCAAGGGAGTGGGTAGTCAGGGGATTCTACCATGAGCTCAAGAAAACGCACAAAAAATTTCTAACTTATACCAATATTTAAATTTCTCATAAATTTAAGAAATATTGGTATGCGCTTAGAGGTAATAGTAGAAGTTTGTAACAGGGTCTGTGGCACCTTCCAATCCAACCAATTTTTTTTGGCTAATAATTAAATCAATTTCGAAACATGGAAACCCATGTCTCCATTACATAAATAAAATAGAGAATGAAATTCAAAGTTAAAGGAAATTAGGAAAAGGGCAACATTAAGTAGAGTAGGAAGATTAAATTAAAGAAGTAGAAGTGGTATGTGGTAGAGGGAGATTGCATGCAGTACAATCTTTTCCAAACTAGGGTTTGGTGAGAGAAAAGGAAAGGGAGTTAATTAATTAGTAGAAGCAAGTAATAGAAAAAGTGTTGAAGAATGGTCTTTGATGGGGACGAGAGAAAAACGGACTTCATCTATAAAAGGCAATTTAACTCCCACGTTACTAGCTGCATTCAAAACATGAATGGGCCTTTTGCCTTCATTTTTCAAAATAGAACCACTTTCTTTTCCTTTTAGCTCTACATAATGTCCAATTTCTTCAAAACCAGGACCACCTTTTTTTTTTTCTTTTTGATTATAAAGTCTAACCTTCCCTTACCTCTTTTCCCCCTTTATTTGTTTAGTCCTCAGCACGAATCCATAATGGCCAATTTCTAGAGGATCACTTGACTTAGATGAAAGTCTACCTTTTTCTCTCCCTGATGTTTATTAAAAATATTATTTATTTAGTGGGGCATGCGATTTCAGCTGAGTTGGGATCTTCTATACCATCAACTTTGGGCTAATATATTACCGAAAGAGAAAGGGCGAATACATGGGTAGGTGTTGGGTTTCGATTAGGTATGGAACCCATAAATAACACCCAACGCTTCCTTGCACATCATTCCGTATGAAATATTCAGCTTCTTTTATTATTATTATATAATATATGGCAGTTCTTGTTGTGATGTACTTGTAATTGCCATAATATTTCTTTATGAAAAATTATAATAATTTGATTGAGAAAAGATAACGAAAAATATTAACATAATATAAGCATATTTATTTATTTCAATAATTTTTTAGACTTAAATAAATTATATTACAATAATCTTGAGATGAATGTGTGATTAAGTGAGAGATTTAATCTGTTTTGGTTGTGGGTTTGCTGGATAAAGATTTTATATTTTTTCTCTAAATTTGCAAATAGGGATAGTAAGGAAGCGAGGTTGAGAGATGATGTTAAATCTATCAACATTTTGTAATTGGTATTTTTGTTCTACCATCCGTCTTACTCTATTATGAAATTGATGTTGGATGTATCCAATGCCGACCCAAATCAATTTGAGTTTTACTATTTATTTGTAAGTATAATAACAAATTTAACCCTTAATATCTACCTCTTTTGTTTAATTAACCCTAACTTTTTAAGTTAAATTTCACATTCAACATTTAAAAAGAAAGTTGAATTTGATCATCAACAAAAGGTTGAATTACTTTTTTAACAAAATACTAACTAAAATATTAAATTTTTTAATATTGAAGCCAACATAGCAATTCACTGTACTTCATGTATATTTTTTTGAGTTTTTATGAACTTTTTAATTTTTTAATTTTGTAATATTTAAATTATTTATTGATATGGCATGAAGTACACATGGATCTGCTATACATATTGTCATGCCAACATCATTAAAATTTTAATATTATAGTCAACATTTTGTTAAAAAATAATTTGACTCTTTTGAAAGGTTGATGATTAAATTTAGTTAAAAATAAAACAAATGCCAAATTATCAAAAAATGTAAATATTAAAAACTAAATTTGTAACTATGCCTTATTTATAATATTTCCAATCTATTTTAGTTATTCTAAATGGTTAATATTTTCATTTTGGACTTTGAGAAATTTTTAAAAAGAATTTAGAGTTTTCTATGTAACAGTTTTATTCTGTTAATTGTTTTATATAGGTATAGTGATAAATTTAAGTCCTTAATATTTACTATTTTTATCATTTTGACTTTAATTCTTTTATTATTAATTTGGTTCTCAACTTTCAAAATTTGGAAAAATTGATTAGATTATTAAAATTTTTATAAAAAAAATACACATAGACTATGTAACACTTTAATTATCTTTTACATAAAAAATGTAATTGAACTAAAATTGAAGATTAAGAATCAAAGGAGGTAAAATTGATATCTCTTGTAAAAAAAATTGCTTACCCCACGTGACTTTTCAACCTACTCCGACATGAGGACCACATCATAGAATTAAATGAAACTGATTTATGTATTAGATTTATAGAGCACTTTACAATTATATTATGAGTTTGATGAATATAAAATACGCAAATCTCAATTTATTTTGTTCCATTATTTTCCTTGGATATGACTACGGTGACAGCATAGATGCTTCCCGGCAGAAATAGTGCCATTGTCAAGCAAACACTCAGCCAGAATTGTCTCTGCAACAAATTCCCCCCAAAAAGGCCTTAGCTTCACTCAAATATAGCTTTTCCAACACATATATCAAAATCAAGTTGAAAGGATTTATCTCAATGTAAAGACATCTGGTATGTCTGGGGGTTAAAATATAGATACAACCTTTAACTTTGTTTTATGATTAGGAAACAGCTTTGTATGAAAGAAAAGAAAAGGATTCATTACCTTAGGTCCTCTTTTTCTGAGAACTCCAATGGGAGGCATGACAATGGCTAAGATCAAGTCGGTGCAATTGGCATCTCCGGCCTTGCAATTACATTTAGCTTTGCAGCAGTCGCATCTCACACATATGCACATGGTTGGTTAGATCGATAAAAGATGCAGTAAAGTGAGGCTTCACATACATTGATTATATACAGCTGCACCCCAAAGGATGCTTTCGTAGTTTGGGTGACCACCATTTTATGACGTCAATAAGGAATCAATCAATCAACAAATCCTTAAAAATACATTTTACCCTTTATTAAAAAATGGATAGAATAGTCCCTAAACGTTAAATCAAAAAATAAATTGGTCATTTCTATTAAAAGTACCATAAATCTCTACTGTTAAAATTTAACGTGGCTAGTAGAATAGCCAGAAAGTTACACGTAGTGTGCTCCACATGTACCTTATTCTAACGTATAGGGACTGGTTTTTAACAATAGAATTGGATGAAATTTTTAACAAAATGATGAGTTTGTTCTTTGATCTAATGCACATAAACTAATTTATCTAATTTTAAAATAAAGGAAGCAAAATACAATCTGATTTCTAATAAAAGGCCTTCAAAATAATTTTACCCACATATATTCCTTCCCTCCTATATTTATTAGCTTGTGCTCACCAGCTCATTCATTTCCTTTTATTGTAAAGAATCGGTTTGAGAATCATACACTAACACTACTAACATTATAATATTATATATATGTGAATAAGTGGGGAGTGAATAGGTTTGGGCATCTATTCCTCCATGTTCTCGTGTTTATCATCAATATCAGGCTTCCCTTTTTGCCTTCAGCTCCCAACTTAATAAGAATTAAATGTGTCATCAGGACACCCATTTTTTCACAATTGACAGTGTAATCCCACAGTATTGTAAATCGCACTTTTTAAGATTTATATTTAAATGTACTATTTATTTTTAAATTTCTTTAGATGATTTATTCGGCACAATATTGCAATCTGAATAAATTTAAAACTGCGGCTAGTAACCCAATAGTCTTGGGCATTTCAAAATGGTCTCTTTCTTGGGTTAACAGCAATCAAGGATTAATCTTTTATAACAATAATAATAAAAGCAATTAAGGATTAATGATTTATGTTCTTATGCATTGGTAACAATGTTAATATCAATCGAGTTAAGACTCAATCGATTTTTATTTCAATCTTTTATTTTTAAAAGGGACAAATGTTAAATTTATACATGAACTTTTGATTAAATCTAAATCGATACATAAACTTTAATTTGTGCAATTATATAAATGAAACTTTTATTGTGATTAATTTTGATTCTATTATACACAGGGGTGAAGCCGAACAATTTTAGGGGAGAATGGAATTTTAATTTTTATAGTCTATATCTTTATAATTTTTAAAGGATTGAATAGAATTTTTATAATTTTAGGGGGCAAAGTGTAATTTTACCTTTATTAATTTAAAATTTTAAAAATTTTAAGTGGCCTCAATATTAATTTTTTATTTTAGGGGGGGTCGGAGCCCCTGCCAACCCCCTAGCTTCGCCTTTGATTATACACATTTTAAAAAATAAATACATCAATTTATTTTTATATTTGATGAATATAATTATTTGTGCACGTAATATATAAACATAAAATAATGTTTTATCAATAACTTTGTTAATAATATATGCGAATTGGATCAAATCAAAATTTCATGCATAAAATCAAAGTTTATATAAATTTATTCATATGCAAGGGATGGATTCTTTTTATTATGCTTTCTATCCTTCTATTTAGAGGATTTTTTCTTCCACTATTGAACGTTGTCCTATACTACTGTAGATGCCCAATTTAGTTCTGGCCCAAAGAGAAATCAAACCAAAAAGAATAAATAATAATAATAACAGTCCAAAGTCCAATAGAAAAATAGGGTCCATTTACAAAAAATATGGCCCAATATGTTACAAGCCCAAATGGCCTAAATAACACAAGCCTGAGGTCCCAAAAACTTAAACTAGTTTTAGAAAAGCCAGGAACCCTAGGGTTACTGGCGCCGCACCCCCTCTTCATCACCCGAGGCTCCTCGTCCCGAGGCCTGACGCGCCTTTGCCACTGTTGCACCAAAATGGCAAAGGTGCACATCCCATCCCCATCTGTTGACCCTCCACCGCCACCTGCAAAGAGAAAGAAAAAAGGTCAAAAGTAGAAACAACAAGAAAACAACGAAGAAAATGCAAAAAACAAATAAAAATAATAACAAACAGTATGTAACTCATGGCTATAAAGGCCAATACCATAAATTGTAAGTTTTTTTATGGAGAAAAATAAAAAGAATCAAAAAACTACAAGAGTTTTTAAACAAGAAAGAAGGTATCTTCTTTTTTTTTTTTATATTTTAGACCACATATATATACATAAATATATATATAATACAAAAAGATTTATTTTTTACCTAAGCTGCCGTAGTCGGTGATCCTTGCTAGAATAGAAGGCGGTCGAATCCTTAGGGATTCGCCTGAAACTGCGTCAAAGAGGAGGAGAAACCGAAAGGTCCCTTCGAGGTCTTGGTCAGATGGTGACCCTTTTGCGTGTTTTAACCCCAAATCTGTGTTCTATTCGAAAAAGGGGCTAAAAAAAAGAGTTTTTAGGTTTTTCAGCCACCAGGAACGGCGGAGCCGTCGCCTGCGATCGGTGGCCGTCATGGGGAGTTCGCCGGACTTGGAGGCCGGCCTGAATTCTACTTCAGAGAAAAAAAAGGGTTTTCAAGTTTTTTTTTTCAAAAACTGGTGTCTGAAATAAAATTTCTAAAACTTTTCAACTTAAATAGCTTTGGTAAAACGGTGTCGTTTTGTCCAGGCCCTAAACCCCCCAAAATGGATTCGTTTTGGGGCCGACCCGGATCCATTGGGATCTGCGTGTTTTTGTAAAGTAGTTTATTTGTGCCTTTGGTCCTTCCGCTTTTACGGCTTGTTTCAATTTAGTCCTGTTTTATTTTTCAATTTTACCACTTAGTTTTATTTTATTTTCATTTTGGTCCTTAGGCCATTTTTAAGAAATGGGTACCTGAAATGGTGCCGTGTCAGTTGACCTAATGACCTGACCTGAACCACCCCTAGGATCCGCGTGTTTTTTAAGGGTGATATTTTTATTTTTAGTCCTTCTGCTTTTAAATATTTTTCAATCTGGTCCTATTTCTAGCCTTTTTTCTTTTTTAATTTATCCATTTAATTTTATTATTTTTTTCATTTCGGTCCTCTAACCATTTGGTCTTTTGGAACAGTGCGTTTAGGGGTCTGGGAATAATTTTCCATTTAATCCCTACTCTTTTTCGCTAGTTCGATTTTGGTCCCTTATTCTACCCTTTTTTATTTACAATTTATCCCCTTAAATTAGATTTAAATTTTGATTTAGTCCGTTTTATATTTATTAATTTATTTTATTATAATTTAGGCTCTTAATTTCATTTTAATTTTGATTTAATCATTTATTTATTTAATTTCAACCCTTTATAGATTTTTATATGTATATTATTCTATTTTATTTATTTATTTATGTATTCATTCATTTATTTATTTCTTTACTCTTTTTTATTTAAAATTTATATTGTTCTTTATTCCTTTATTTGCACATTTTATTATTATTGTTGTTGTTGTTGTTATGTTATTGTTGTTGTTATTGTTATTTATTTTCCTTGATTTTTATGTTAGTATTATAATAGCAAATATAACATGATTATCGTCATTATTACAAATTGGTTTTATATTATATTTATATTATTGTTATTTACTACCACGACATTTTATTTTCTCAGATATCACAATTCCATTTTATACTTCTATTTAATTTTATTATTGCTACAACCATGTCATGAACCGTGTTCAAATATATTTATCCGTTTCTATAACTATGCCCGAATAAGCTAAATACACATTTCTTCAAGTGTAACGTTCGTTTTTGCACGATGCATAAAAATGGAAAACTTTTAAATCGAGGCAATGTTCATTATTTTTGGAATTAAAAGAGTCGTGTTCCTAACTTACGGAATATGGCTTCTTTCTAAAACCAAAATAGTCGAATATCTACTTTAAAGATAAAAAGAACAAATGATCCTTTCTTCTTAATTAACTCGAAATAAGCCTTTTTCGTGAAAATTAATTTAGTTAAGTAAATACAAAAAGGGATCGTGTTTTAAATTCCCTTCAAATTTTCAGTTCTCGACACTAAGACATCGAGTAATCCACTAGGTACCAATTTTGGGCGTCACGAGGGTGCTAATCTTTCCTTGTGCGTAATCGACTCTCGAGCCTATTTTTTGGATTTTGTAGACCGAAGAGCATCGTTTTAATCGAACATTTTATTAAAAAGTTTTGAGGTGACCTGATCACACCTAAATAAAATGATTGGTAGTGACTCCATTTTTGTTTTTTTGTTAAATTAAAAAGTCGATCTAAAAAAGAAAGTTTCGACAGCTTAGCGACTCCACTAGGGAAAAAATAAGAGAGTCAAGCTGCGAGTTGATTACTTTTGGTCTTTTTGTCGAAAATTGATAATTTGGTTTAAATTTATGATCCCTTCATTGCATTTCATCCTTGTGGTCTTCATCATTTTGTTACGTAATGATATGTTTGCTTTATTGGTTAGAGTCTCTTGGTATATTTCCACATATTGCATTGCATAATCATTCGATCTTGCCCTTCTTAAATGGAAGTGAGAAGCTATTCCTTCGTGATGTCTTCACCTCTGTATAGGATAGTGGATTGCTTGCGGGATACATCTATACCTATGTCTTCGTGAGATCTTCATCTCTGTATACCATAGGGAAATGTATTCCTCTGAACCAAACTCGATCCGTATGAGCCTATAATGGGTGAGGATCGAGGAATCTGTTGGTTCAGGTACCCTTACTTTAGAACCGAACCGCATATAATGAGCCCTAAGAATCTACCCTAGGTAGAACCATACCAAACCTCTAGTGGTTACCCGAATAGGTGTTCCATTTATTATTTCTTGCTTTGAATTCTAGCTTTGAATGAAACGTACTGACTTGTTTTGTTTTGTTTTGGTCGTGATTGCATTGCATTTTCATCATAGAAAAGGGTGTTGATTCACGTTCAGTTGCTAAATAGAGAGCTTGTTATGGAAAAGAGATTTCTTGATAAAGTGGCAGACAATGCGGCATACGATTATGGTCTGAGAGAACACAACAAAAGAAGGGTGATAGCTTGACGAAGGGGTACATGTCAGAATTATGAGACTTCACTTGCATCAGTGTGACTCAGAATGATCTCCAAGAGTTGAAAGAGGTATGAGACTGATGGGAGGATGAAACCAAGCAGTTATTCTACCGAGACTATGGCAATTTGTCTTATTTACTCGATGTCAAAGTGGATAAACACTTATTCCGAGCTCTTGCCCAGTATTGGAATCCCGCCTATAGCTTCTTTACTTTCGGAAAGGCAGATTTGGTGCCCACCACGGAAGAGTACACAACTCTGCTCCGTTGCCCAAGAATCCAAGCCGACAAAGCTTATTCTAGAGCCGCCAATGTCCCAACTTTCTTAAAGAGGCTAATGAGCATCACGAAAATGAGCGAGCAATGAGTTGCAGCCCGAATTAAACAAAAGGGAGATAGTAAATGCATCCCTTGAAAAAGTTTACGAGATTTGATCTTAGCACATCTGAATACAAAAAAAAAGTCGACGTCTTTGCCTTGAGTATTTATGGGTTGATCATCTTCCCTAATGCACTAGAGCACATAGATAATGCAGTTTCACAACTATTTGACCGACTTGACAAAAAGATCACGCCCGTCCCGACAATTTTGGCTGAAACTTTCAGATATTTGAGTGCATGCCAGAGAGTAGGTGAAGGAAGGTTTATCGGGTGTGCGCAACTCTTGTTAGCATGGTTCTATAGCCACTTTTGGAAGGTAAAAAATGTCTCTTATCGAGTATTTTCTGAAAACTACTCTCCGTTGAAAGAATTCGTGGCTACGCCAATGTGAGGCAACATTTTTGAAGAAAAGTGGATGGTGATTCTCTAGAGCCTCCAAGACAAAAACGTTGAATGGATGACCTCTTTGATGATCCTTGATGAGATTTTGTATCGATGTGGAGACTTCGACTGGGTTCCTCTACTCAGGATATGGGGAGCTATTAGATAGGCCCTTCTACTTGTATTAAGGCAGTATAGGTCGAGGCAATTTATACCCGCAATGCAAAGGTTATCTTGGTGTGAGTTTGCGTACAAGGATGGTAATTACAAGAAGAAGGCTCGTGAAATATCGAACGCTTGGAACCAAACTCAAAAAATGAAAAGATTTACCGCAAATCCCATGACGACCCCCGAATATGATTGGTGGCGGGGTAAAAAAGTCAATGACAATATTCCCGTGTCAAGTTAAGAAAACACTCGGCCAATAGAAGAACATCTACAAGTGATCCCATCTGAGCTAAAGGTTATAAAACAATACTTTGAAAAGAGGAGATCAGAGCTAGGTAAAAAGATAGAACAATTGAAAGAGGAAAAGATGCGGCTACGGTTAGACATCGACGTCCAGAAGTTAGAAGCCGAGAAAATGAGAAAATAAAAGAATAAGGCTGAGGAAAACTTGGACAGCTTAAAATAGATTGTAAGAAACTGTATTTGTTGATGAGGACTGCCAGATTGGGTAAGACATCGGAACAATGGCTGCAAGAAATCAAAGAAGAAAATATTAGAGCTAATGAGTGGGAAAAGAAATTCCAAAATGCTCGAGTTTGAGAAAATGCTCTAGAAAGGGATCTGTTAGAAAGCCGAAATGAAAATGTTAGATTAAGAGCCTGGGTAGCAGAATTAGAAAGGTGATTGACCAATATCGTAGTCGCAACTCCGTAATTTTGTTAAAAGCAAGCCTAAATAAGATTGAAGAGTTGAAGGGAAAGATAGAAGAGCTCGAGACCGCATTGTAAAATTGTGAACTTGAAGTTGAGCTTCTTGAAACGAACAATGAACACTAGAAAGAAAAATTTCAATGCTCTCAAGGTCAGATTAGGGATAGAGATCACATAATGGTTGAAGGTGTGACTTAAGTACGGGAAGTAGTCGATCATTTGCAGGCCTTAGCAGTTCAAGCTGACATGCTAAGCTCGAGATACGAGTTAGAATCAAATCGAGGCCGAGAACTAGCTTAGCTTCTTAGGAAAGTCAAGGCTTTGAGTATTAGGGAAAAGGTCGTATAAGTAATATATTCGTTTTATGTAAAAATATTTGTTCTCTAGTAAAGTTATTCTAATATAATTGAATCAGAATCAATAACTCTTTTTGCATTCATTTCATTTATCAGCATTACATTTCATCATATGCATTAAATTACATAAAAAGACCCTAATTAATCAAAATTATGACAGTTACCTTGGAAACCAACAAGAATCTACCAACTGAATATCGTTACAGTACCTACGACAAAACCAAAGCAATGGATCAAAGATTAGAGATATTAGAACAAATTCAAAAGGATATGCAAGATCAGTTGCAAGTGCAATTACAGGAATAATTAACTAAAATACAACAAGATATGAGGGATCAAATACAAGAGTCCCAACGAAGCATGATAAGCCAGTTGACCCAATTGCTGGCTGGGGGATTGAAAAAAGGAAAAGTATTGTGGTTAACTTGGGGGATGATAATGAGGACCCTACATACCCTCAGGCTTTACCCTAGTAAACGTCCAAGCCCAACTAGATACATATCCACGAAGGGTACTCGTTACCATAAGACCTCCACAATACCAGGCCGGCACTTCAGCACTGGTGAATTACCCAACAGGTTTAGGTTTCAATCCCGGGGATAATCTGACTAACCTCGTCATTTCAAATTTAGACGACATGGCAAAAATGGATAGAGCAAGAGTAGAACTGCCTAACAGCTAGAAGATCCGTGCAAGTGGTTGAAGGACAAATTCAGAGTTATGAAGAATGCTGACTACCTTTGCAGGGTTGATGCTAAAGAGTTGAGCTTAGTCCCAGATCTAGTATTCCCACCAAAATTCAAAACTCCAAAATTCGAAAAATATAATGGGACTAGTTGTCTTGAAGCGCATATCACAATGTTCTGTCGAAGATTAACGGGATACGTTAATAATGACCAATTGTTAATCTACTGCTTCTAGGATAGTTTGATCAGGTCAGCTGCCAAGTGGTACAACTAGCTAAGTCATGCCAAAATTAACTCATAGAAAGACTTGGCACAGGCTTTCATGAAACAATACAGCCATGTGACTAACATGACACCCGACATAATTACACTATCGCTTTAGGCAGTACGCTTAGAGATGGAGAAAGGTGACAACGCAAGTCCAACTACCTCTTCTAGAGAAGGAAACGACAATGCTTTTCATAAATACTCTGAAAGCTCCGTTCATTAACCGTATGTTGGGAAACACTACCAAGAGCTTCTCAGATATAGTAATGTCTGGTGAGATGATTAAAAATGCAGTAAGGAGTGAGAAAATAGACGCGGGGGAAAATGTCAAAAGATTACAGCCCCAAAGAAGAAAAAAATGAAGTGAATACCGCAAATGTGTATAATAAGATTTATTCAAAACCGATCACTGTAGGCCAACCAAGGACCGTGACAAGGCCTTTCGAGGCAAAAATCTAACTTAAGGCCAAACGCGAAAAAACTCTAATTCACACCTATTCCGATGACATATAAGGAGTTATATCAGAATTTGTTCGATGCGCATGTGGTATCTTCATTTTACTTAAAACCCATGCAACCTCCGTTCCCAAAATGGTATGATGCAAATGCTTAATGCGAGTACCACGCAAGAATAGCGGGACACTCAATTGAGAATTGCACTGCATTTAAAAAGTTGATTGAAAGGTTCACCAAGATGAGAATTGTAAGGTTCGATGATCCATCGGGACCTAATGTAGCAGGAAATCTGTTACCCAGTCATTCAGATTAAGGGGTAAACGTGATAATTAAGAGTGGAAATAAAGGACCAAAACCGATGTTACGGAGGTGGAATCCCCGCTAAAATAGGTCCTGCAAAAAATGATAGACGTGAGATTAATCATTCAAGATTCAGAGGAAGTACCTAAAGGGGCGTGGAACTACTGTGAGTTCCACGCTGAACAAGATCATGAGATCTAGTAGTGCACTGAATTCAGAGCTTTGGTGCAAAGTATGATAAATAACAAAGAGATAGAATTCTTTGAGGATGCCAAAGGCTCGGAAGGAGGAGACATCTGCAGCTCAGAGGAAGGATCAATGGAGAATGTCTACAAGGTCAATCACCCGGTGGTGATTATTTCACGATCAAGAAATAATGAAGCAGAAACACAAGCTGTGCCAAGAGTCATAATTCAAAAACTCGTGGCTTTTTTCTATAAAGATAGCAAAATGGTTTAATGGAATTATGATTGCAACGTGATATCCCGAAAGAAGAAAACTCGGTTAGCACCTCAGAAGAAGGCCAGGATATTAGTTTTTTCACGTGCAGTGGGAGGCACTATGGCCCTATAAGTGTAAGAATCAAACCCATTAAAGGAAAAACTCTTGTAGTTGAGCATAAGAAAGAGAAGACGGCTAGGCTTGAATCACCTGTTAATGAGCCAGTAACTGAGAACGGGGCAATGGAATTTCTAAAAATCTTGAAGCATAGCGAGTATAGTGTTATAGAACAGCTACACAAACAATCAGCTCGCATATCAGTACTAGCTTTGCTCTTGAACTTAAAGACTCATCATAGCGCGTTGATGAAAGTGTTAAATGAAACTTATGTCGCTAATGATATCTCTGTAAACATGCTAGACAATTTAGTTAACAATCTGAGTGCCGACAATTTCATATTTTTCAATGACGATGAAATACCCCTAGGGGGCATGGGATCCACGAAGGCTCTACATATCACCACTTGCTACAAAGGATATACATTGTCAGGGGTGTTAATGATAATGGATCTGCACGGAACGTTTTGCTTCTATCTACACTAAATAGGTTGTTAGTGGATAGCTCTCACATGAAGACGTGTCAAAATATAGTCAGAGCATTTGGTGTTATAGAAAAGAGGGTAATAAGAAGGATTGAAATATCTCTTTTAATTGGCCCGAACACATACGAGGTAAACTTTTTGGTGATGGATTTCAAGCCATCTTATAATTGCTTGTTGGGTAGACCTTGGATTCACTTGGCTGAGGCAATGTCGTCGTCACTACACCAAAACCTGAAATTGGTAATGGAGGGTCGACTAATGACCATAAACGCTGAAGAGGATATTATTGCACCTGTAACTAGTGACGCACTATACATAGAAGCAGATGATGAGGCAAAAGAATGTTCCTTTCGATCACTGGAATTTGTTAATGTAATTTTCATTGTCGAAGGAACCAAGATCCTAGTACCAAAAATATTCAAAACCACAAAGATGGGCCAGCAGTTGATGGTTGGAAAATGAGCCTTACTGGGAAGAGGACTCAGAAAATACCTATAATGAAGGGTCAATGCACCAATACTGATGGACAAATAAAACTACTTTGGCTTAGGATATAAGCCAGATGCGAGACAAAAAAAAAAGAGTTAGAGAAGAAGCAAGAAAGAAGAAGAGTGTGACTGAGTGAGGGAGAGGTCAAATGTGAATCGATGATTTTTCCCCACATAACCAAGACGTTCGTGTCAGGAGAAATCATTTATGCTGAACGAAAGATGTCAGAAAAGAAAGCCTTGAAGGAATGTTGGGAAATTCGAGCATCAATGTCTTATCCGAAGAAGAAATTGGGGAAAACTTGTCAGGCATTCGTCCGTATATCCTTAGAAGTGTTCTAAACAATTGGACCGCAGAAGAGATCGCTGTAATTTTTAGAACTAATTCAGAGTAATGTTCAAAACACACTTATTGCTCTAAGCCTGGGAGTAATAAGAATCTTTTTGTGAAATAGGCATATGTCTAATATCTTTATTTTAATAAAATGCATATTTGTGGCTCATTTTGGCAAATATTCTTTTTTTCATTTAATTCATACTCATACTACACAGATAATTATTCTTAGATTTATTTGTTCTTTGGGTCTTCCTTCGTAACATTGAGTTATTCCAAGAATTCAAGGCTATACAGGGGATCGAAATAAACCTGGATAAATTCAAGGCTATACAGGAGTTGCCTTCGTCGCACACTCAAAAGGAGGTCCGAGGTTTCTTAGTTAGATTAAATTACATCACCCGGTTCATTTCACACCTAACCGAGAAATGAAACCCCATATTCCGTCTCCTTAAGAAACATAATTCAGCTATATAGGATGAAGAGTGCTAGAAAACTTTTGACAATGTCAAACATTACCTGTCCAATGCCCTAGTACTGATGCCACCTAGTCCAGATAAGCCACTGATATTGTACTTAGCAGTATTTAGGAATTCTATGGGATGTGTGCTTGGCCAACATGATGAGTCAGGGAGAAAAGAAAGAGCGATATACTATCTAAGTAAGAAATTTATTGAATGTGAGACAAGATATTCGCCAATTGAGAAGTTGTGTTGCGCCTTGATCTAGACAACCTGAAGACTGAGACAATACATTTTATGCCACACAACTTAGCTCATCTCAAAAATGGACCCTCAAAAGTACATAATGGAGTCGACTGCTCTGAATGGAAGAAGGACCCGATGGCAAATTCTACTTTCCGAATTTGATCAAGCCTATATGAACCAAAAGGCAGTAAAGGGAGTGCAATATCATATTTCCTAGTCAGTAGAGCTCTAGAAGATTATGAACATTTAAATTTCGATTTTCTGAATGAAGATTTGATGTATGTTGCGACCACTGAAGAAGATACTCAAGACGGATAACCTTGGAAATGAAATTTTGACGGAGCTTCAAAAGCTTTAGGTAATGGAATCATGGTAGTCTTGGTATCCCCAAACGGAGATTATTATCCCTTTACTAGTAAATTTGATTTTGATTGCATGAACGATATGGTAGAATACGAAACATGTATCATAGGTATCCGTGCAGCCACAAAACTCAAGATTAAGGTATTGGAGGTATATGGGGATTCTGCATTAGTGATCTATCAACTCAAAGGTGAATGTGAGACAAGATATCCTAAGTTAATGGAGTATAGAAAGCTGATCTTGAAGTTAATTAAAGAGTTTGATGACATCACCTTCTACTACCTTCCATGAGAAGAAAATCAGATCGCTGACGCCTTGGCTACCTTAGCTTCCATGGTCAAAGTGAATAGACAAGAGGATGTAAAAACCTATCTAGATGAGTATTTATGAAGCTCCGGCTTATTGTTACAACATCGAGGAAGAGGAAAAGGATGATCACCCTGGGTACAACAATATACTACGATATGTAAAGAATCGTGAATACCCTGATCAGGCGATCGAGAATGATAAAAAGATGTTGAGGAGACTGGCCAATGACTATGTCTTAGATGGGGTGATCCTATATAAAAGAAGAAAGGATCAAGTGCTACTAAGATGTGTGGACACCGTTGAGGCCAAGAAGATTTTGGAAGAAGTCCATGAGAGTGTTTGTGAAACGCATGCTAATGGTTTTACAATGGCTAGGCAAATCATGAGATTCGGATATTATTGGTTCACCATGGAAGGGAATTGCATCAGTTATGCCAATGGATGCCATAAGTGTCAAATTTATGGAGATAAAATTCATATGCTTCATTCACCTCTTTATGTTACGACTTCTCAATAGCCCTTCTCTATGTGGGGCATGGATGTCACTAGGTCGATCTCGCCAAAAGCTTCAAATGGACATCGATTCATCTTTGTAGTCATCGGCTACTTCACCAAGTGGGTAGAAGCCACTTCTTAGACCAACATCACGAAGTCGGTAGTTAGCAAATTCTTAAAGAAAGAGATCATATGTCAGTATGGAATGCCGAAAAGGATTATATCTGACAATGCATTGAATTTGAACAACAACACAATATCAGAAGTCTACAGTCAGTTCAAGATCAAATACTACAACTCGTCACCATATCGCCCAAAAATGAACGGTGTAGTAAAGGTAGCCAATAAAAGCATTAAGAAGATCGTGGGGAAAATGACAGAGACTTATAAAAATTGGCATGAGAAGTTACCATTTACCCTCTATGCTTATCGAACATCTGTCAAAACCTCCACTAGAATAACGCCTTTTTTATTGGTTTATGAAATGAAGGCGGTTTTGCCTATTGAAGTCAAGATTCCTTCTCTTTGAGTTTTGTCAGAGTTGAAGTTAGATGAAGCAGAATGGATCCAATCTCGATATGATCAACTGAACTTGATTGAAGAGAAGAGGTTGAAAGTTATCCGTTATGGTCAAATGTACCAAAAACGAATGGTGCGAGCTTATGACAGAAATGTTCACCCTAGAAAATTTCATAAGGGGGACCTGGTATTGAAAAAGATCCTTCTCATACAAAAGGACTTCAGAGAAAAGTGGATGTCAAACTGGGAAGGACCTTATGTGCTAAAGAATGCATTTTCTGGAGGAGCGCTAATCTTGACCGATATGGATGGCAAAAACTTGTCTAACCCTGTGAATTTGGATTCAGTTAAGAAATACTTCACCTAAAAAATAAAAAATAAAAAAAGAGAGGAGGGGCCAAGTCAAAAACTCGTGAAGGGCGCCTTGAGACCAAAGGGGTTTTAGAAATTTTGGGAAAAGGCAACTCAAATTTGGATCGAAGATTGGGCATATGGTAGTCAGAATAATGTTACATCTTGGGGCACCAACAAAGTACTCTAGATCTCCTAAACACATATCAGGCTTGAGAGGGTCCTCGAGAAGTTTGTACAGAGAAGCTCATGCTACGATATTTGGGACACCTATTTTCATCTTACTCACTTTGTATTTTAGCAACATTTGCAATTTTGATTGATCTATTCATTTCGAGCTCTGCTCCTAATAAATTTTGATCTCTTCCATTGTTACAACCTTCTTTAAGCATTTTTACATTTAAATAACGATTAATAGACTAACAATATTCAAGTAAAAGGATTTTTGCATATTGCTCTGAAAGGTTTTTTAAATAGTACAAGGACCTGAAATAGGACCACTAGTTAGAACTAACCAAATCAAAATCTTACCGAATTCACAAGTATACACATACCAAAATCACATTTCATTCGGTCACACATATGTCTGATTTATACCAAAATATCATTTATCAAAATCACCGCAAAATGAGCATAACACATAATGTTTCCATACCAAACCAAACGTTTCCAATTCAAGCCATATCACATAACTTAATCAAACCCCAAAATTCATACCACATTCACCAATATAAAAGGCCATATAATTCAACCCATAAACTAACTTATACATGCCATATTTACATTATTTACATAAAGTCTAAAAGTACCAAATATTGTTTGGATAGTGTGATAGCAAATCTCTAACCTCGTCTGAAATCGAGCTATCTTCTGAAATCTCGTATTTGCTCGAATACTTTTGTCTACCTGTCTAACTTTTGTTTCCCTGATCAAGTTCCAATATTTGTTTATCTTGATCTTAATTAATCCACACAAGTCCCGAATGGTTTAAGCATCCAAAACCCTATTCTTTTCTTTAGTTTTGGTTTAAAAAGATGAAAAAAAAATGAACCATTTTGTTATGTTTTATTATAATTAACTTAAATATATAATTACCACTTTAACCTTAATGAAATAAATGCATAATTCACATATTTTAAGGTCATTTATGACCAGAACCACTATCATTGGTCCAATAACATAATAAGGACATCACATTCAACTTATCATAGCAAATAAATACTCTTAACTTATAGTATGCTACTTTTGCATTTTACGCGATGAAGCCCTTTTTATCAAATTAAGCATTTAAATGGTAAAATTTCTTAACGAAATTTTTATACTATCAAATAAATATTTTGATTCGGTTAAGTGGTCCCGAAACCACTGTTCTGAACAGACTCAGAAACTGGCTGTTACAACTCTCCCTCCCATTAGGGATATTTATCCCCGAAAATCTTACTGGTAAACAAATTAGGATACTATTTTCATATAGCTTCTTTGGGTTCCCATGTAGCTTCCTTTATCACGTGTTTATGCCAAAGAACCTTCACAAGTGCTATACGTTTATCTCTCAATTCTTTGATATTTGGGGCCAAAAATTCTGATCGGTTCCTCGTTATACGATAAATCTGATTGTATTTCCACATCAATGGGAGAGATCACATGTGGCACATCCGATCGGCATCGACATAGCATCAAAACATGAAAAACATTATGTATCTTTTCAAGTTTAGACGGTAATCATAATGGATATGCTACAGGCCCTATTCTTTTAACAATTTTATACGGCTCGATGAAACGCGGACTTAACTTTCCTTTACGGCCGAAACGAAAAATTTTCTTCCACGATGAGACTTTCAAGAATACTCGATCTTCGACCTAAAACTCTATTTCTTTACATTTCAAATCTGCATATGATTTCTGTCTATTTGAATCTGCTTTTAAACTGTCTCGAATCACTTTCACTTTTTCTTCGGTTTCTCTGATCAATTCAACCCCTTGAATCTTTTTCTCACTCAATTCTGTCCAGTATAACAGTGTCCGACATTTACAATCGTATAAAGCTTCGTACGGAGCCATTTTCAAACTCGTCTGAAAGCTGTTGTTATATGCAAATTCAATCAGAGGTAAGTGTGTCTCCCAGCTACCTTCAAATTCAAGTATGCAACAACGCAACATATCCTCAAGTATTTGTATAACTCTTTTGAACTGACCATCATTCTGAGGATGAAAAGCTGTACTGAAATTCAATTTTGTTCCCAGAGCTTCTTGTAATTTCTTCCAGAATCTCGATATGAATCTCGGATCTCTATCAGAGATAATAAACAATGGTACACTATGTAATCATACAATCTCAGAGAAGTACAATTCAGCTAATCTATCCAAGGAGTAATTTGTACGCATCGGTATGAAATGAGAAAATTTCGTCAATCGATCAACGATAACCTAGATTGCATCCTTCTTTTTTAGAGTCAGGGGCAATCCCGATACAAAATCCATTGTAACTCTGTCCCATTTTCATTCTGGAATCATCACCCGCTGTAGTAAACCTAACGGTACTTGATGTTTGGCTTTTACTTGTTGACAGATTAAGCATTTTGATACAAACTCTGATATATCTCATTTTATTCCCAACCACCAGTACAATTGTTTCAGGTCATTATACATTTTAGTACTACCCGGATGAATAGAAAAATGATTACTATGTGCTTTGCTCAAAACTTTCTGAATTAGTTTAGTATCTTTAGGTATGCAAATTCTATTCTGGAACATTAAACAATCATCAGTTCTAATACTAAATTCAGAATCAGAATTAGACTCACATTGGATTCGTCTGGCTTGCAACTCTCTATCATTTTTCTGAGCCTCGTAGATTTGTTACAGAAATATCGGTCTGGCTTCTAATTCAGCTAGAATAGATCTGTCATCACATAACATCATCTGAGTGTTCATTATCCGCAAAGTAAATCGGGACTTCCGGCTCAAAGCGTCAGCTATAACATTAGCTTTTCCCGGATGATAATCAATTACAAACTCGTAATCTTTCAGTAACTCGAGCTATCTCCATTGTCGCAGATTCAAATCGCTTTCTGACATCAAATACTTTAGGCTTTTATGATCTCTAAATATTCAACATTTCTCATCGTACAGATAGTGTCGCCAAATATTTAATGCGAATACTATTGTAGCTAATTCAAGATCATGTATTGGGTAATTCTTCTCGTGTGGTTTCAACTGTCGAGAAGCATAAGCTATAACTTTTTTGTCTTGTATCAATACACAACCCAGTCCGTTTAACGATGCATCACTGTAAATTACAAACTCTTTACCCTATTTAGTTTGAACTAAAATCGGTGCCTCTGTTAATAGTGTTTTCAACTGTTCGAAACTCTATTGACACTTATTAGTCCACTCGAATTTCACATCTTTTTGAAGTAATCGAGTTAACGATATTGTTATCATCGAGAATCATTTTACAAATCTCCAGTAGTATCCCGCTAATCCAGGAAACTTTTGATCTCAGATACATTTTTTGGTGGTTTCTAGTCTATAATTGTAGATATTTTGCTTGGATCAACTCTGATGCCTTTCGCTGAAACAATATGACCTAGAAATCTGACTTCCCGAAGCCAGAATTCACATTTGCTGAATTTAACATATAGCTGTTTATCTCTCAAAGGTTGTAACACAATTCTCAAATGTTCAGTATGTCTCATCATGAGAATAAATCAGAATGTCGTCAATGAATACAACAACGAATCTGTCTAAATACGGTCTGAATATTCAATTCATTAAATCCATAAATACCGCAGAAGCGTTAGTCAAACCAAAAGGCATAACTAAAAATTCATAGTGACTGTATCTTGTTCTGAAGGCAGTCTTCGGTATATCTAAATCTTTAACTCGCAACCGATAGTAGCCTGATCTCAAATCAATTTTTGAAAATATGGTAGCCCCTTTCAACTGATCAAATAAGTCTTCAATCCGCGGTAAAGGATACTTAATCTTTATAGTTACTTTATTCAGTTGCCTATAATTAATACACATTCTCATTGATCCATCTTTCTCTTTCACGAATAACACTGGAGCACCCCAAGGTGAGAAGCTCGGTCTTGCAAATCCTCTGTCTGTTAACTCTTGTAATTATGATTTTAACTCTTTCAATTCTGTAATTGCCATTCTGTACGGAGCTATCGATATCGATGTTGTACCTGGTAACAATTCGATGCCAAATTCAACTTCTATGATCGGCGGTAAACCCGGTAGTTCTTCTAGAAATAAATCTGGAAACTCACTGACAGCCGGTACAGATTCAATCTTTGATTCTGACATTTTAGTATCCAGTACATATGCTAAATATGCATCACAGCCCTTTTTCACACATTTCTGAGCTCGCATAGAAGATATCACAACCTGTAATTCACTCGAATCATTAGATTCAATCCAAAGAATTTCACCATTTTGACATTTTAGTTCTATACTCTTTCGTCTGCAATTTACAACTGCATCATGCATATTCAGCCAATCTATGCCCAGTATCACATCAAACTCGTCAAATGGTAGGAGCATCAAGTCAGCCAGAAAACAGTATCCCCGAGTCATCAATGGACATTTCTTACAAATTTTATCAACTAACACTGAATTACCCAACGGATTCGATACTTTAACTACAAATTCTGTAGACTCAACATGTAAACTCTTTTTAAACACTAGTTCCATACAGATATAGGAATGGGTTGATCCTAGATCTATCAACGCAATTATATCAGTGTTAAAAAGAGAAAAATTACCGGTAATAACATCAGGTGACGAGGCTTCTTTGCGTGCGCGTATAACATAAGCTCGGGTCTTCGATCTCACATTTGAATCTCATGTAGCATTGCGGTTTCCACTCTGATTCCCTACATTTTGGGGTGGTCTACCCCTGGTAACAGTATTACTCACTTTAACTGATTGATCTCTATCAGCAGTAGATCTCTCCGGACAGTCTCGTAAGAAATGATCTAACGATCCGCATCTAAAACATGCCACATTTTTTAATCGGCATACACCATAGTGCTTTCGGTTACACTAGCAATGGATGTCGTTTGGGGCTTCGAATTGAATAATCTAGCATCTCTTTCTCTAATTGATATACCCGCAGAAGCAGTGGAACGAGGATGGAAGTCTTTATATTTTTTTGATCCAGACTGATGCGATTTACTCTCGAATCTCTTTCTAGAATCTTTTGCTTCAAAATCATCTTTTCGTTTCTCTTTTGCAAGTTCTTCGGCTTTACAAGCCCTATCAACCAGGACAACGAACTCTTTCAGCTCAAGAATTCCAACTAACAATTGAATATCTTCATTTAGCCTATCCTCGAACCTTTTACACATGATAGCTTCAGTAGAAATGCATTCACGAGCATATTTACTGAGTCATACGAATTCCCTTTCATATTCGGTTACCGTCATACGACCCTGTTTCAGATCAAGGAATTCTTTTCTTTTCTGGTCGACAAACCGTTGACTAATATATTTATTTTGAAATTTAGCCTGAAAAAAATCTCATGTAACTCTTTCTTGCGGAACAACTGATATTAGAGTATTCCACCACTGGTATGCTGCATCTTTCAATAATGAAATAGCACATTTTAAGCATTCTTCCGGTGCACAGGCTAATTTATCGAAAACTCTGATTGTATTATCAAGCCAGAATTCGGCCCTCTTAGCATTATCACTAGCTGAAACTCTAAATTCTTCGGCCTCGTATTTCCGTATCTTATCAACAGGAGCTTTATTCAATCACAAAGAATCTGTACCTCGCATATTTTTAGGGTTTGGTTGGGGAACCGGAGGGGGTGGAGGTTGTTGAGTAGCCGGGTTTGCTTGAACAAATTCAGAAAACCATTCAGACATTATTTGGAAGAAAGCTTGTTTAGCTTCTCCCTAACTATCCGTAGTAGGGCTCGATTCGGAAGGCGCAATTCCTTGAGTGGAAGCTGATGCATTACTTTCTACATTGTCGGCTATTGCTTAATTTGGACCCATTTACTATATAAAACATAATTCAGAAGTTGTCAGGAGATATCACACTATCGCAGTCTAAATATGGCATGTATAGCTAGACTCGTAGACACTACGGTAGTCTTAGAATCGACTAAATCGTAACTCTGATACCAATTAAATGTAACGTCCCTATCCCGTAACCGTCGCCGGAATAGGTAAGGGGCATTACAGGACCTTTAATTCAGTTTGAGACAGTAAAACATTGAAAATTTACTAAATACCATCTCAAACATACCAAATTCAATGTCAATTTCATATCCAAACATATGTTCACATCTCATTTCAGTACATTATATAACATACCAAAACCTTGTTATACCAAATCAAAATCTTACCGAATTCACAAGTATACACATACCAAAATGACATTTCATTTGGTCACACATATATCTCATTTATGCCAAAATATCATTTATCAAAATCATCGCAAAATGAGCATAACACATAATGCTTCCATACCTAACCAAACATTTCCAATTCAAGCCATATCACATAGCTTGATCAAACCCCAAAATTCATACCACATTCACCAACATAAAAGGCCATATAATTCAACCCATAAACTAACTTATACATGCCATATTTACATTATTTACATAAAGTCCAAAAGTACCAAATATTGTCTGGATAGTGTGATAGCAAATCTTCGACCTCGTCTGAAATCGAGCTAGCTTCTAAAATCTTGTATTTGCTCGAATACTTTCATCTACCCGTCTAACTTTTGTTTCCTCAATCAAGTTCTGGTATTTGTTTATCTTGGTCTTAATCAAGCCACACAAGTCCCGAATGAGGAAAAAATGAACCATTTTGTTATGTTTTATTATAATTAACTTAAATATATAATTACCACTTTAACCTTAATGAAATAAATGCATAATTCACATATTTTAAGGTCATTTATGACCAGCACCACTATCATTGGTCCAATAACATAATAAGGACCTCACATTCAACTTATCATATCAAATTAAATACTCTTAACTTATAGCATGCTACTTTTGTATTTTACGCGATTAAGTTCTTTTTATCAAATTAAGCATTTAATCGGTAAAATTTCTTAACGAAATTTTTATACTATCATTCTATCATGCTGTAAAACTTATTAAAATAGTAAAATAAATATTTTGATTTGGTTAAGTGGTCCCGAAACCACTATTCTGAACAGACTTAGAAACTAGCTGTTACATTAAAACTACAAATCCTATACCTCTGAATTTGCAGTGGGTTAGAATGAAGAGCACCAAAGAGGTCAAGAATCGGTAGGACCAAACAAAATCGGTCCTCCTTAAGGTTATTGCTCCGTTCTCATTACACGACAATGAGCAAAGAGGGGCAGCTGTAGAGGCCCAATTTAGTCCGAGTCCAAACAGAAACTAAACCAAAAAAATTGTAATAGGCCCAATTTGCCCTGGCCCAAAAACAAATATAAAAAACCCAAATAAAAATAAAAACAGTCCATTTACAAACCCAATACAATTAACCTAAAATCCCCACTGTCCAACCCATTACAGGCCCAAATCAGAAGCCCAAACTAGCCTAAACTTGGGAAATCAGAGGCCTCCGTACAACCCATTACAAGCCCTAGCACAAGCGCCGCAACAGCGACCTCTAACATGCCCCTTCCGCTCCATGCCAGCCTCTGCCTCCGTACGCGTCGAGCCACATCACGCGTACCCGTACCTGTAAGAAGGACGAACAACACAAGGACAACACAACAGATAAAGAAATAGCAAAAGAAGAAGAAAAACAAAAAAAAGAACAAAAATGAGGACTTTGTATTTTTCTATTTATTTTTTCTTCTGTATTTCTAGCTATATAAGCCAAGATTCAAGACCAGTATTCTTTTTACGAGGATTTTAAAAAGAAAATAAAAAAAATAAAAACAAAAGGTGATTCCTTTGGCTACCTTTTTTTCTTTCTTTTTTTCCTCCGATTGATTATCTTTTTCTTTTTTTCTTACGCACAAAAACGAAAAGAAAAAGCAAGAGAGAACTTGCCGTTGCGAGCGTGCCAACGAAGCTCCGTCCACTCCGTCCAAAATTGAAGTTGCTTGGGATTTCGGGATTGCGGCGCAAAGAACCTTTAGGGTTCTTCAGTTTCTTTTTTAGAAAAATGATAGAATGCTGATTTGCTTAGGTTTGTTTTAGTTTATATACGTGAAGGAAACGTCGCCGTTTTAAGCATGCCTCAGTAGCTTAAAAAACGACGCTGTTTAGAAACCTCAGACTCGCGCAGTGACCCGACCCGAGGGAAGGATCCGCGCGTTTATGCTCTATGGTCTATTTGCGCAATTGGTCCCTCTGATCTTGCAGGGTTTTTAAATCGATCTCTTTATTTCTTATTTTTTGCGCCCGCATTTTGATATTATTTTATAGCGGTCCGCGTCACTGCGCTGCGTTTTGAGGGATGGAATAATTTCCAATCTGGCCCCCTCGTAATTCGCGAATCGCAGTTTAATCCCCTGTTTCTTTTAACTTTCATTTGTGGCCCATTAATTCTATTTCGACTGCAAATTAGTCCCTTTTGTATTTGCGTTTTCACTATTCATTTTAATATTATTATTATTACTATTATTATTAGTAGTAGTATTTTTTATCAATTTACTTAACCTTTTTTTATATACATTATTTTATTATGTAGTATTACTTTAAGTTTCCCATATATTATTATTTAATCTCATAATGAATTATTTTATTTTATTTTATTTTATGAGCCTAGCATAGTTTGTACACATTTTATGATTTTATTTATAATATATCCTTAATGCCCATATATATATTATTTATTTTAAAACTTTTGTATGCATAATTTATTGATTGTAATTTCTTCTCTTGCTATTGATTTTTTTAGTATATCTTTTAAAATTGAATATTAATCCATTTAATTTTTGACTATTTATATTGGTATTTGTATAATGCATGATTGAAATTATTGTTGGTATGCTTGCTTGTATTTGTCTATTGATTATTTGTGTTCATTAGTGTATACTTTGGCCTATGAGTTATCACTTCACGTTGTCATTCCATCGCGCTTTATTCGCCTTAAAAGAATTACGTTTAATATCGTTTAAGTATCAAAACCAATTTATCCAAAAAACTTTCAAAATAAAACAAATACTCGATATTTGGAATCTTCAAAAATTGAGCCCTAACGTATTGAGTTCCAATTTTCTTCGTCAAATCTAAATAATCAAGAATATGCTTTAATCAAAACACATAAATAAAAGCTCATTCTCGGGAATTTGACGCGTTGTGTCCTAACGCATTGAATATGACGTATTGTTTTCTCGAGACGAGGATTTTTCTAACAAATAAAAATAAATGCAATATTCGATATTTAGGAATATTGTGAAATAGAGCCCTAACTTACTGGGTCTTGATTTTCTCATTTAACCCAAATAATCGGATATCCTTCTCAAAATGCATAGGTTTTAAAAGTCAAGAGATAAATTTAATTTTGAGGATTTAAAATGTTGCATTCTAACTTACCGAGTGTGACAATTTATTTCTTTGAAATAAGTGAATCTCATCGTCTAATTCATTTTATTCAAAATAAAAGGATCGTATTTTAAAATCTTTTCAAAATTTCGACATTAAGACATTAAACAATCGATCCGGTACCAATTTTGGGCGTTACGAGGGTGCTAACCCTTCCTTTTGCGTAACCGACTCCCGAACCTATTTTTCTCAAAATTCGCAGACCAAAAATCATTTTAATGGTGAACCAGTCACACCTTAATAAAAGATCGGTGGCGACTCCCATTTCATTTTCAAAAGTCGATCCCCCATTTTTTTCAAAAATAAAAAAAAATGGTTTCGACAAAAAAAATAATAACAGTCCAAAGTCCAATAGAAAAAATAGGGTCCATTTACAACAAATATGACCCAATATGTTACAAGCCCAAAGCCCAAATTACACAAGCCCTAAGGCCCAAAAACTTAAACCAATTTTAGAAAAGCCAGAAACCCTAGGGTTTCTGGCGCTGTACCCTTTTTTCACATGCACGCCTCCCAAAGCTCTTCGTCCCAATGCCTAACGCGCCTTTGCCGCCATTGTACCAAAATGGCCAAGGTGCATGTCCCATCGCCCTCTGTTGACCCTCCGCCGCCATCTGCAAAGAAAAAGAAAAAAGGATAGAAGCAGAAACAACAAGAAAACAATGAAGAAAATGTAAAAAAAAACAAACAGTATGTAACTCATGGCTATAAAGGCCAATAGCATAGATTGTAAGTTTTTTAAGGAGAAAAAATAAAAAAGCAAAAAAACTACAAGAGTTTTCAAAAAAAGAAAGAAGGTATCTTCCCTTTTTATATTTCAGAGCACATATATATACATAAATATATATAATACAAAAAGATTTATTTTTTACCTGAGCCGCCATAGTTGGTGATCCTCGCTGGCATAGAAGGCGGTCAAATCCTTAGGGATTCGCCTGAAACTGCGTCAAAGAGGAGGAGAAACCAAAAGGTCTCTTTAGGGCCTTGGCGGGCAGTGACCCTTTTGCTTGTTTTAACCTTGGATCATCGTTCTATTCGAAGAGGGGGCTAAAAAAGGTTTTTAGGTTTTCTGGCCACCAGGAACGGTGGAGCTGTCGCCGGAGACCGGTGGCCATTGTGGGGAGTTCGCCAAACCTAAAGGCCGGCCTAAAGTCCTGGCCCGATTACCCGACCCGGATCCCTTGGGATTCGCGTGTTTTTGTAAAGTGGTCTATTTGCGCCTTTGGTCATTCCGCTTTTGCGGCTTGTTTCGATTTAGTCCTGTTTTATTTTTCAATTTTACCACTTAGTTTTATTTTATTTTTATTTTTGTCCTTAGGCCATTTTTAGGAAATGGTTACCTGAAACGGTGCCATTTCAGCTGACCCGATGACCCGACCCGAATCAGGCCTAGGATTTGCATGTTTTTAGGGGGATATTTGCATTTTCAGTCCTTTTTCTTTTAAGTATTTTTCAATCTGGTCCTATTTCCATCCTTTTTATTTTTTTAATTTATCCATTTAATTTATTGTTTTTTCATTTTGGTCCTCTAACCATTTGGTCTCTTGGAACGGTGTGTTTAGGGGTCTTGGAATAATTTCCCATTTGATCCCTGCTCTTTTTCGCCAGTTCAATTTTGGTCCCTTATTCTACCCTTTTTTATTTACAATTTATCCCCTTAAATTCCATTTAAATTTCAATTTAGTCCTTTTTATATTTATTCATTTATTTTATTATGATTTAGGCTCTTAATTTCATTTTAATTTAGATTTAATCCTTTATTCATTTAATTTTAACCCTTTATAGATATTTATATGTATATTATTCTATATTTATTTATTTATTTATTTATTTATGTATTCATTCATTTATTTATTTCTTTACTCTTTTGTATTTAAAATTTATATTGTTCTTTATTCCTTTATTTGCACATTTTATTACTATTATTATTATTGTTATTTATTTTTCCTTGATTTTTATGTTAGTATTATAATATAAATATAACATGATTATCGTCATTATTACGAATTGGTTTTTATATTATATTTATATAATTGTCATTTACTACCACGACATTTTATTTTCCGTATATCATCATTCCATTTTTATACTTCTATTTAATTTTATTATTGCTACAATCATGTCACAAACTATGTTCAAATATATTTACCCATTTCTATACTATGCCGGAATAAGCTAAATACACATTTCTTCAAATGTAACGTTCGTTTTTGCACGATGCATAAGAAAGGAAAATTTTTAAATTGAGGCAATGTTCATTATTTTTGGAATTAAAAGAGTCGTGTTCCTAACTTACGGAATATGACTTCTTTCTAAAACCAAAATAGTCGAATATCTACTTTAAAGATAAGAAAACAAGATTTAAGTAATGATCAAATGGTGTTCATTCTTGTTCTCGAGGATTTAAGGCATTGTGTCCTAACTTACGAGATATGATCCTTTCTTCTAGATTAACTCGAAATAAGCCATTTTCGTGAAAATTAATTTAGTTAAGTAAATACAAAAAAGGGATCATGTTTTAAATTCCCTTCAAATTTTCAGTTCTCGACTCTAAGACATCAAGTAATCCACTAGGTACCAATTTTGGGCGTCACGAGGGTGCTAATCCTTTCTCGTGCGTAACCGACTCCCGAGCCCATTTTTCGGATTTTGTAGACCGAAAGGTATCGTTTTAATCTAACATTTTATTAAAAAATTTTGAAGTGACTCGACCACACCTAAATAAAATGATTTGTGGCGACTCCATTTTTATTTTTTATTAAATTAAAAAATCGATTTAAAAAAAAAATTCGACAACTACATTTTAAAAAGGTCACTGACTATTGATAAAAAATTTATTTTGTCATAAAAGGAATAGTAGGAATAATATTTAAAATCCAATAATTTGTCAAAGGATTGCATTGATCAATTCAAAGGAAATTTACGTACAAAATGTATCAAAAGCTAATTGCATGGATTTTAATATTACTATAATGTAATACAATTTCCAGTATACTTTGATTATTTTTTGTTTAATGTTTAATTTAATATTTATATTAAATAATATTATGTGATTTATTAAATATTTGACATGTGTAATCTATTATTAAATTAAACATTGAAGTTGAACTCAAATATTTAATTAGGATAAAAAATTATTACCAAAGTGAACACTAAAACTAAACTTAAATACTAAAGTAGAAAAAAAAAAACCTCTGATACGAAACTAAACATTAAAGCCTACTTAAGTAATTAATAGTATATTAACCAAAATAATCAGTTAATATTACAGATCCTAATAACGAATCCAGAGCCATTAGCTTTAGAATGCAATTCTGAATCTGAATTACAATCTCCTGAGACATTTCGTTTCATTAAAATACTCCACTTAACAGGCTTTCATTCAAAAGAAAGAGAGGCGCTTAAAGCTCAAAGGCAAAACTGATGCTTGTTACTTATCATTTTATATTAGTATATGGCAATGTACATTCCAAATCCTAAACCTATCCCACCCTACATATTGTTTGCCTACCTATTGATTTTCACTCCACAGCAAACACCAACACTAAAACCAACCCCGCCCAAAAAAAAAAAAAAAAGGATTTTGTACCAAAATTTAGCACTTGGTGATCTTCAGTCTCCTCACAGATGACAAGAACATCCTACACACGCATAAGAAAAGAACAAAACAAAACAGATTCAGCTCTGGTTTTCTATAAAGGAACATCATCATTTTATATATAATGAGTAATTTGATTTTGACAAAGGGAATATTTGTTGTATATAAATGGAGATGAAAATGGTTTAAAATACTTACTCCCAAGGAACATCACCAACCATCATCCAGTCCCCTTCCTTGTCTTCGTATGTTAACACATGATATTTTTCGTAACGATCTCCATCCATCTCAGCTTCAGGTTCAGCCCCTGCATCTCAAAACCATCACTACTCGGACGAGGTTATTCAGTTTCATTTCAAATAAAAAAAATGATGAAATGAAACTTAACAGATAATGTTTGTGTTGAACATGTTCTCCAGTGTCCTTATCAGATCATAGTAATTCTCGTGAGCTAACAGGTTCAGTTTTCTACCAATAGGAATCCCTTCCATGTACACCTTTACGAAGAAAGTTGCACTGTTGCACTCATTTTCTTCTTCAGAAACCACCTGCCTTAACAGCGATGGCTGCCCCCTGACATACACGCTCACTCATTAGCACAAAACAAAAGAAAATTGAACTATACTGTGATGATTAGGTAAACACCTTGCGTAGGGACGAGAGGCTGAAATGCTAAGACCAAGCCTGAGATCAGTGCTGAGGTCCCTCTGCGAGGAAGAAGACGAAGAAGCACCATTGCTTGGAAACCCAAAATGGGTGCTGCTCTCGATGGAAGATGAAGATGAACTGGTTGCCCTTCCCATTTTCTAAGATTTTTGGCGAAGATTCAAGTGAAGACAAATGAGCCGCCACCTTTGGGTTTAAATAACCAGAACCAGTAGAAAAACTCGTATTTAGTCAAATAGAAATACAGGTTTTTAATTGGAAACTATGTACTAAGCTAGCTACTGAATTTTGTCCATCAAAGAAGGCCAATTCTTAGTTTTCACGATATAACTGCCTGTGGTTGGTTGGTGGGCTGAAATGTTGACAAGGCAGCCGACACGTACACGTGTCTTCTACCACATTAATCATGGTTATAACATTTTTATTGGAGTTTGACTCCATGAGGTGCATGGGCAGGCAGTACCATGTTTGGTGTTGGCTTAGCTCGTGTTATGTTCAAGGATTCACGGGTATATAGTTCGTATAGTTTGTAGCATACAGCACTAATTTGCGGCATCCCTCTCGTTGAAAAAGGTGCTTTTTTGTCAACTGTTAATTATGTAATCTAAATGGTATATATGTATATGCAATGAATTTAGACAAAAGCATCGATTTAAGAAACATACGTTTTGACATAGTAACCTTCAAAATCCTGTCCCGAATCAATGTTCAATGGATATTATTATGGTGCTGCGTGTAAACTACCAATAATTAAGGCATGGTATTACTGGTAACGATGATTTTCAGCTTTTACTATATATGCATTGTTGCTATGCTAATTAAATGACATGTTTTTTAAACACTAGTTCCAATACGTATATATTACCAAAATAATATGTCATCACGCGCAAGCGCACGCGCACGCACACACACAATTGAACGTTCAAAGGAAGACGCTAAACGTTTGGATGTCTGAGATGTAGGAATTAATGGGTCCCTACTGCTTCGTCCATAAACTTTTTTTCTTTTGCCATTTCTTCATTTTTTTGTTTGTTAAATTAAACATTGAAGTTGAACTCAAATATTTAATTAGGATAAAAAATTATTACCAAAGTGAACACTAAAACTAAACTTAAATACTAAAGTAGAAAAAAAAAACCTCTGATACGAAACTAAACATTAAAGCCTACTTAAGTAATTAATAGTATATTAACCAAAAATAATCAGTTAATATTACAGATCCTAATAACGAATCCAGAGCCATTAGCTTTAGAATGCAATTCTGAATCTGAATTACAATCTCCTGAGACATTTCGTTTCATTAAAATACTCCACTTAACAGGCTTTCATTCAAAAGAAAGAGAGGCGCTTAAAGCTCAAAGGCAAAACTGATGCTTGTTACTTATCATTTTATATTAGTATATGGCAATGTACATTCCAAATCCTAAACCTATCCCACCCTACATATTGTTTGCCTACCTATTGATTTTCACTCCACAGCAAACACCAACACTAAAAACCAACCCCCGCCCAAAAAGAAAAAAAAAAAAAGGATTTTGTACCAAAATTTAGCACTTGGTGATCTTCAGTCTCCTCACAGATGACAAGAACATCCTACACACGCATAAGAAAAGAACAAAACAAAAACAGATTCAGCTCTGGTTTTCTATAAAGGAACATCATCATTTTTATATATAATGAGTAATTTGATTTTGACAAAAGGGAATATTTGTTGTATATAAATGGAGATGAAAATGGTTTAAAATACTTACTCCCAAGGAACATCACCAACCATCATCCAGTCCCCTTCCTTGTCTTCGTATGTTAACACATGATATTTTTCGTAACGATCTCCATCCATCTCAGCTTCAGGTTCAGCCCCTGCATCTCAAAACCATCACTACTCGGACGAGGTTATTCAGTTTCATTTCAAATAAAAAAAATGATGAAATGAAACTTAACAGATAATGTTTGTGTTGAACATGTTCTCCAGTGTCCTTATCAGATCATAGTAATTCTCGTGAGCTAACAGGTTCAGTTTTCTACCAATAGGAATCCCTTCCATGTACACCTTTACGAAGAAAGTTGCACTGTTGCACTCATTTTCTTCTTCAGAAACCACCTGCCTTAACAGCGATGGCTGCCCCCTGACATACACGCTCACTCATTAGCACAAAACAAAAGAAAATTGAACTATACTGTGATGATTAGGTAAACACCTTGCGTAGGGACGAGAGGCTGAAATGCTAAGACCAAGCCTGAGATCAGTGCTGAGGTCCCTCTGCGAGGAAGAAGACGAAGAAGCACCATTGCTTGAAACCCAAAATGGGTGCTGCTCTCGATGGAAGATGAAGATGAACTGGTTGCCCTTCCCATTTTCTAAGATTTTGGCGAAGATTCAAGTGAAGACAAATGAGCCGCCACCTTTGGGTTTAAATAACCAGAACCAGTAGAAAAACTCGTATTTAGTCAAATAGAAATACAGGTTTTTAATTGGAAACTATGTACTAAGCTAGCTACTGAATTTTGTCCATCAAAGAAGGCCAATTCTTAGTTTTCACGATATAACTGCCTGTGGTTGGTTGGTGGGCTGAAATGTTGACAAGGCAGCCGACACGTACACGTGTCTTCTACCACATTAATCATGGTTATAACATTTTTATTGGAGTTTGACTCCATGAGGTGCATGGGCAGGCAGTACCATGTTTGGTGTTGGCTTAGCTCGTGTTATGTTCAAGGATTCACGGGTATATAGTTCGTATAGTTTGTAGCATACAGCACTAATTTGCGGCATCCCTCTCGTTGAAAAAGGTGCTTTTTTGTCAACTGTTAATTATGTAATCTAAATGGTATATATGTATATGCAATGAATTTAGACAAAAGCATCGATTTAAGAAACATACGTTTTGACATAGTAACCTTCAAAATCCTGTCCCGAATCAATGTTCAATGGATATTATTATGGTGCTGCGTGTAAACTACCAATAATTAAGGCATGGTATTACTGGTAACGATGATTTTCAGCTTTTACTATATATGCATTGTTGCTATGCTAATTAAATGACATGTTTTTTAAACACTAGTTCCAATACGTATATATTACCAAAATAATATGTCATCACGCGCAAGCGCACGCGCACGCACACACACAATTGAACGTTCAAAGGAAGACGCTAAACGTTTGGATGTCTGAGATGTAGGAATTAATGGGTCCCTACTGCTTCGTCCATAAACTTTTTTTCTTTTGCCATTTCTTCATTTTTTTTGTTTGTTCGTTTGAATAAAAGTATCGATCTTCATATAATATACCTTACGGCTTGACATGCAAAGGTTTTGATTTCACAATAAAAATCAATAGGTTCATCAAGTATTGAAAAACAGTCAAGAAATATCTTTTTTTATAATAAAAATTAATAAATCCAACAAACTACACGTAAACACTAATGTTCTCCTTAAAGAAAGAAGCTAAAGATCTCATCATGGAGGTATATATGCAATCAACACAATTTTGGAAGCACAAGAAAAAGAAACAATGAAAAGAACACACACTCAGAGGCCACTTTTTTTTTTTTTTTTTTAAAGCATTCGATCAAACAAAACATTCCCACGTCTCGAAGAAAAGTAACTCCAGCCCTCTAAATTAAAACCAAACTTAATCATTAGTAATTATTTAGGTCTCTATAAACACTTATTATTTTATTTGATAATCTTAGTAACAGTTATTTAAATATTACTTGAAGCCAATTGAATAGGCTTAAAAAGTTCAGTTCTAGTTGTCAGAATTAGTCAAAAGTTTTGAAGAATTAAATATAATTTTTATTTGATAAATATATTTAAGTATAATTATGTCCTTCAAGTGAGTATTATTATTTTATTTCTAATCCTTAAAGTGGAGGATAATTACATATTTATTAGGAGTTTGAGGAGTTAAAAAGATAGATTAAAAGATATATAAAATATTAAATTTATTATAAAACTAAGAGAATTATAGTATGAATAAGAGAGAAGAGTAGACACAAAAGTGAAAGGATAATTCTACTTTTCTTATATTTAATAAGCTTGTACATGCCTTCTATTTATAGGGTCTCAATCACTATAGGTTACAAATGCATAATAAAGATAATTAAGGTACTCTATAAATTCTTTAGGGGTTATAAGAGTTACAAAAGAATAAATTTGGAGGTTTTGGGAGTTATATGGGCATCCATTTATCAATAGATTTGTAACACTCCCCATCGGATGTCCATTAATGTAAATATGCCTCATTAAAACCTTATTAAGAAAAACCATATGGGATAAAAACCTAATAAAAGAAAAATAGTACACAATCTCATATTACAATCTGTCTCGTTAAAAACCTTCACCAGGAAAACCCAATGAGACAAAACCTTGGTTAAAGGAAAAGAGTACAACATGTTTTAGACTCCCCCTAATGGCAACATCACATTACATCTTTGAGTTGACGCTTTAAATCTTGTATACTAGTCTTTCAAAATAAAACGAATTTGTTGAACTTCTATATTACCTTTCTTCTCAAGATCATGAATGAAGAATAATTCTGGTGAAATATGTTTCGTTCTGCCACCTTTGATGTAATCACCCTTTAATTGAGTTATACATGATGCATTATCTTCATATGAGATAGTTGGCATCTTTTCTGTAAAGGCAAATTACATATCTTCTAGATATGTTGGGTTAATAACCTTGGCCAAACATACTCTCGGCTTGCCTTATGCATTGCAATTATTTCTGCATGATTTGAAGAGGCGGCAACTAATGTTTTCTTTGTTGAATACCACGATATGGAAGTACCCCCACATATAAGTAAATATCTTGTTTGAGATTGGCCTTATGTGGATTCGATAAATATCCAGCATCAACATAACTGACTAATAGGGATTTTGAATCATTTGAATAAAATAACCCCATATCAGTGGTCCTTCTGAGATATCTAAATACATGTTTAACTTCATTCCAATGTCTCCGTGTTAGAGAAGAACTAAATCTTGCTAACAAGTTTACAACGAAAGCGATATTAGGTATTGTGTTGTTTGCAAGATACATCAATGCCCCAATAACACTTAGGTAGGGTTCTTCAAGACCAAGAAACTCTTCATCATTCTCGCAAGCAAGAAATTAATCTTTATTCACATCTAACGATCCTACAACCATCGGGATACTCAAAGGATGTTCTTTATCCATGTAAAATTTCTCTAAGATCTTTTCAATATAAGTTGACTGATGAACATGAATTCCATCTTTTAAATGCTCGATCTGTAGGCCAAGATGAAAATTTATTTTTCTAAAATCTTTCATATCAAATTCTTTCCTTAAACAATTTACTACATTTTAAAGCTCTTCAAGAGTTCCAATAATATTTAGATCATCAACATAAACAACAATCATCACAAAATCTGATCCAAGTTGTTATATGGATAAATTAGACAATTTTTTATCAAGCAATTTTCCCAAGAAACTCTATATCCTTCTGAGATTTTAAATCATTCAGGGATTTTTTAATATAAATTTCACTATTAAGTGAGCCATACAAATTGGCTGTAACAACATCCATTAGATACATATCAAGTTTTTCACATACTGCCAAAGTAATAAGATATCTAAACGTGATTGCATCCACCACAAGAGAATATGTCACTTCATAATCAATGTCGAGCATTTGCGAAAATCGTTATGCTACAAGTCATGATTTATATCTCACGACTTCATTTTTCTCATTTCTTTTTCACATAAATACCTATTTACATCCTACTAGCTTTACATCTTCAGGTGTTTGGACTATGATCTGTCGTAATTTGATATGACAAGTTTTTCTCGGTATACTTAAAGAGCTTATTCTCAAGCAAAGTAGCGTCTTTTCCGTAGTTTTTCGTATTTTTTAGATTTGAAGTTAATAAGTGTAAATGTATTATTTTTACTCATTTTGGGACCTAATTTGGCCAATAGTGCCATTGGGGCCCCTAATGTATGGTTGAATGATGTAGGGATGTGTTGGAGGTCGAAAATGAGCGAGAATGACACCAAAGGAGAGGGTATTGCGATATCCAAACCTTGGAATTGCGATACCTCCAACAAACTCGAGAATTGGAGACCACCCTTTAGTGGTTTCGAAATATCCACCCTCCAAAAAAACCCTCAAGTTCAAAACTATCCAAGGTATAGCGATATCCTCTTATTTGGTATCACGATACCAATACCGTGAGAGGACAAAATTAAATAAATAGGGTAGTTTTTGTCCACTCAAAACACCAATCATTGAAGACTCATTCAAGGGTATTTTGGGCACACAATGGGCCAGAATAGCTGCTATATCAGCCAAAATTTGGTTGAGAGAGAGAGGAGGCCACATTACCTTAGTTTAGGTTTAGTTTTCTCTAGTTTTTCTCTTAGCATTTCTTATTCTTCTTCTAGGGTTTTTTATTTTCATTTCCTTAGCTATAGATTTTACATTTCCTAGCAACTTTTCTTCTTATTTTAGTTGTTCTTAATGTTAGTTAAGTTAGTTATCACTGTATTTTAAGTTTATTTGCACCTTTGGTCTATATACCTTGGTTGTAAGACATTTTCAGATTTAGTTTAATGTATCTCAGTTTCTTTTACTTTGTATTTGTTAAAGTTTGCTCATTTTATGTTTATTGCTTTAGATTTTCTTGTTGAATGCTTTTCTTTACACATCTTTCAGATTTTCTTGTATAAAAATATCAACTTTTATATTTTTCTGAAGCTTTACTTTAATGGCTTCTTTACTTTTCATTTCCTTGGCTGTTAGTTTTACTTTCAGTATGAGTAGTTAAACCTTTGAGCGAGTTAGTTGATAGAGATGTGGTGACCTGATTTTTTGATGAATGACCAAATTGTAATAAATTGGACTAATTTGAATTAACTTAAAAACTTAGGATTGACGACCCTAAGGGAACATTAAGGCAAGTGATACCGAGAGGAGATCTTGTTGGGCACCAATTCATTAGTCCCGGGTTAACCGGTGAGATCAAGAGATAATCTGGATCAATTTGTCTAACTTGGTAAAGTGGAGACCAAGAGGTAAAACGGAGCCATTTTGGGAGTTTAAGATATTTGGATCCCTAATTCAAGGATTATTAAACCACGTCAATTTCAACCAACCACCAACTGTTATTTAGTTGTTAACTTTGTAACTTTGTATGTTTTACAATTTAGTCCTTTTTAGTTAGATAGTAAAGTAGATAAATTTCTCTTAATTTTATGATTTGCCATAATATAGATTTTTTCAATTAGTTGATTAGAATCTTTATTTTACACCCACGTTATTTAGAAATTGTTCAATCCACGATTCTCATGGGTTCGATCCTTGGAACATTACATATATTACAACTGACCTGTCACACTTGCAGTAAAATCATAATTTTTATATGTTATTTTAATTCTCGAGTGTTGATCCTTTATATCTCTCTCCCTATTCGTTTGTGAGGATGGATAGAGAGAGAGGTGGTCAGACTATAGGTCAAAAAACTTCACGTTTAGAAAGTGAATTCAATTCTACTTCAATTGTGTCTTTCCGTTTTCGTCATTCTTTTTTATTTCTACATTCCTCAATAAATTTAGGCTCAGGATCTTCGTTTTTCTTTTACTATTTCAATAGCAACATTATAAGTAAAATTATTGTCGACAACTATATTTTTTCGATTCCATCTTTTTCTTGTATTGACATAACTTATTGAGATCTCTTTATTTTTATCATTTTTATTTTCACTTCTAGGTACCTGAATCTCTTCTTGAGTTTTATAATTAGTTATGTCATGGGTTTCTTCAAGAACCCCCACATCCACTATATGACCATCTTGAATGTTTGCTCCTTTCTTTTTACGAGAATTTTTATCTTTGGAATTGACTGGTCTTCCACGCTTCAAGCTTGGATTACATTCTTTTGCACTAATAGCTTGCCCTATTGAGACATCAATTTGTATTGGAGCATTTTTAGCTGGTATGTGAGATTTTGTAATTCTTTTTAGGTTAGTAAATGAATCTGGTAGTTGATTTGTAAAATGAATTATCACCTGCACTTTTGGTTCACATTGATTTGTACAAGGATCTTAGACAATGATAATTCATTTCAAGTACTTTATTCATCCAACTTTTTATTTTATCCCCTTAATGTTGGGGAAACTATCTTATAATAATTGACAATTCATGTCATAACTAAATCTCGAATTAATAGTTCAAAAATATTTAATAATATAAGGAGACTCATATCAATATACATTCCCGATATCCTATGATGACTCATCTTTGTTCATTGTAGTGGAGCAATTGGAACATATACCGCACATCCAAAAATTCTAAGATGAGAAATATTTGCCTCCTGACCAAAAGCTAATTGTAACAGAGAGTATTTATTATAACTTGTTGGCCTAATGAGCATAATTGTTGTTGCATGCAAAATAACATATCCCCAAGCTATAACAGGTAGATTTGTTCTCATAAGTAATGATCTAGTTATTAGTTGGAGGCAGTTGATAAACGATTTGACTAAATCGTTTTATGTGTGAACATGAGCGGATATTTAACTTTTATCCCAATTGGCATACAATAATTATTGAAATCTTAGGACGTAAACTCAGTAGTATTAACAAGATGAATTGTTTTAATTGTATAATATGAAATTAATCATTTAAACAAGAAATTTCGTAAATGACTAGTTGCAAGTTGATAACACATGTGATTATTTTATAGATGCATCTACCAAAATCATATAATATCAAAACCATCCACATGGTGGATGAGTGGGGCCCATATTCATTTTAGAAATGCAAAACATTAAACCTCAACTTTAGCTAGTGAGTTTTTAATAATCAATTATCATTGAGAACAAGCAACACATGAGAATTATTTAAATTAAAGAAACTTGTGGTTCTTTAATGAACGTCTATATGAATTTTCAATTAATTTTTGTATCATATATGATCCAGGATGGTCTAAATTGTCGTGCTAAATTGTAAATGTATTTGTACTAGTAAACTTCTAGTTTACTTTAACATGCTTTTCAATTGTACTAATAATATCAATATAAATTTTGGTAATTAATAATTTTATTACTATTCCTTCTACTTTGTATCCACGTATAAACAGTATTGTGACATTTACTTTTGGAAATGTCTAAATCAATGTGAAGTCCATAATGTCATAAACTCAATAAAAGAAATACAATTTGCAAATAATTATATGCAATATTCACTTCAAGGAATGTGCAAAAATAATTAGGACAATAATGCAAGCATATATCATATTTCTTACCAATAAGATCATATAGATATCATCTGCTTCAAGGAATGATTAATTAATATAAATCATTGATCATTCTATTCTAAGAATGAATAAAATTTTGAATCTTCTATATTCTTATCTATTTGCCAATAATGACAGTATGTTCCATTTTCATAATTGTTATGTATTGCTACATTCACTTTAAGGAATGGAGTAGAATCGATGGAACAAATAACTTGTTATTTTGTTTAGCCATAAGAATGCATGAGATCAATTTATAATACTTTTAAAATCATTTTCACAAGAGTTTTACATCATCAATTAACTAGAAAGAAATAGTCAAGTCATGCATGGAGTTTATTGTAAACCAAATGTATGGATAAAACGACATCTAAAATATCAAACTTGATATAATGCTAGTGCTAGAAAAAAATTCATAAACCATTGTAGACATGCATGAATTTTACTTCAAAATAATACATTTCATGTTCACTAAAACATTTTCATTTATAATTGATCATGTCATTTCTCTAAATAATTAACAAATGAAATAATATAAAGTGTATGAACTAACTTTAACAACTCTACAAAAGTAACATGTTTTTAGGGTTGTATAGTAGGAAAAATATAAGTCATTTACAAAATTAAACCACACAAAATTTTTTTATGTTTCTTATCAAACAACAATCGGTTAATACAAACGAGATCCATATAAATGCCAATGGCCAAATTAATATAATAATTTTCATTTTAAATTTATGATAATGTTTCCAACCAAAATAATTCAAGAATTAAAAATGACATCGATTAAACTTGAAATTCTATATTAGTATCAACCCAAAAATCAATTTATACATTCTTCAAAATTGTCTTTGGAACTACGCATGTATTATTATTGGAAAATTTTAAATTATATAACCAAATTAAGAAGAGACACTAGAGGAACATAATCTATATTTGAACTAAATCAAATATGGACAATCATAAAATTCATTGGTTTATCAATACAAATTTGTTTACTAAATATGTTTTAGTCAAATATATTATTTAATTATAGAACTTATTATAGCAACATAAATAAGTCCATCAATATTCATTTTATGAACGAATAATATGTTTAAAATAATAAGTAGCCCATGAAATCAAAATTTAGAAAGGAATATCATCTCAAATATTTAAATCATATATCAAACCAATTTAATATTTAAAGATGCTATTGTTGAGAAAAAACCCGTAAAGATAGAGATCTAATAAGTTGATATATCTTTCTTGTTTGACATTGAGTCTTGATGATTTTATCAAAAAGTAAGCAAATAAAGCTCCAGTAGTATACTTTGAATCCAATTAAAATTCATCAATAGTAAAATTTTAAAATAACTTATATGATACAAATACACCCCAAGTTAAGAACACGAATCAAAATTATATCGATATCAAAATCCAAAAACATATGTTGTCTAGAATTTAGAATATATATATATATATATATATATATATATATCAAATTGATACCATCAAATAAACACATAAAGCAATTAATTTAATGATGATTAAGAACCGATGCAAAGTCACATATTATGATAAACCTTAGGCTTTAATTAATAAAATGATCGATAAAATTATGTATCACTATTTAGAAATCTATCAACATATAACATTAAAATTAATCTACCATCATTCAAACATAATCACCAAGTAATTATCAAATATCATATATTAAGAAAAATATTTTTTTATGAACAAAAATTGATACAAACTCGCCTCGATGATGATTCGAGTCGTTTAGATGCCCGATTATGAAATTAAATAAGTGATGAATTAAATCAAAATAGGTTGGAAAAATGGAAAAATAAGTTTGAAAAGGCTAGAAATTAGATTCGAATAAAGGCCTTAAAGATAATTTAAAAGATGGATGGAAGGTGTTCGGCTAAGGCAAAGGCTGAACCAACAATATATAGGATTGTTAACCCAAGTCTTAAAAGCACTTAGATGGACAATGGTAGGTAAAAATAGCAAACAAAACCTTGATCCGCTATCTATCGAGATAGGAACCAAAGGTATAACGAATGCCACACTTTGATAAGTGATGAGTTCGGATAACAAGGAAAGAATGACGCCACAAGCTGAGCTTGATAAGTCGTTTCAGTCCAAGAGAGAACAATGAGAGTTGAATTCTCACAAAGAACAAAAGTTCATATACTTAGCAAAAGAGTCCCCAAAATAATTACAAAAACAAACTATTTATAGGCTGAACATGTTCCAACCGAATGGACACAAACTAATCAGCTTAAATGAGTTATTGATGAACTTAATTAAGCTAATTAAAACTAAAAGACCTTTGAGAAACTTTAACATATGTAACAGCTATGAACAACTTATTTAATCTTCCCAATCAGCTAATAATTAGCTCTAATGAACTGGATGAATTTGATTCAATGCTTGATCAGCTAAAAAGGTTATAACAGCCTTTTATTCTTCTTGGGCAACCGAATGGACAACAACAACAATTGGCTTAAATCTGGCACACAAATAGCCTCTTTGCATGAATGCTTGAATAAAACTATTTCAAGGTGTAAATGGATGAATTGGAACAGCCATTAACACATAAAAATGTTTGGAAGCTGAATGGTTTGTGTAATCAACTACTTGTCCATTAAATTCTTCAAACGGTTACTTGAATAAGCTCATAACAGCTGCTGGCCTTTAATTCAACTTGTTAGCCTTTAATTCAACTTCATAACAGCTGAACTCATTCCTCCCTTTAATGCCAATCCATGTAACAACTGATTTAAATGATTAATTGACCTATAAGCACAATTAAACAAGTTAAATGGCTGTAGCAAATTAATTAAGCTGGAACATATTAAATGCCGAAATTATTTAAGCAACTAAAATTAAAAACAACTTAATTCATTAAACTAATTGTTAGGGATTGTCCCGATTAAGCAACAAACAAGTAAAAATAGCAGAAGAAATTGAGAAGATGAACACACAAATTTAACGTAGAAAAACCCCTTCAAAGAGGATAAAAAACTACGGGCAAAGATAATTTTACTATAATGGCAAAAGAATGAATAGTGCAAAAGATGGAGATAAAATTAAACCCCGAAAACCCGAAAAACAAAGAACCCTCAAAACGTAAACACAAAATTCTCTAAATGTGTTATGAGTTCTAATCTCTAATGGGTGTTTTTACTAAGGTTGTAAAAGAGCCTATTTATAGGCTAAATTCATATGTCAAATAATAATAAAATAATCTAAACTAATTAGTGTTTGACTGAAATAAATAAATAGAGTTTAACTAAAAGATTATTTCTTAAATTTGACTGAAAATAGGAGTCATACTTAACAAATCTCCACATTGACTCATATTTCCACAACGCCATCTTTGCCAAAGCCCGCCACGAGCCTATCTTGAACTATGCAAGGAATTAACTGAGTCGAATCTGTGCTTAGAAACTGGAAGACTTCTAGCCTTCGACTTGTACACTGCCAAATCAAAACTAACCCAGATTTGATTTTCACGAACACAGTGCCCTAACTTTTCAAAACCTGCATCCAAAAGAGAACCTCTCTTCAACGAAACGGTCATACATTTTTCCCTCCTATGACTAAGTTGCCTCCGCTCCAAACGAGTTGACTTCGACTCTGTAACGAACGAGGGACGTCCGATTTCATCGGTCACTATAGAACCTTCCAGAATATAAAGACTGCCAGTTCTTTTACCTTTTAACAAAACGAGAGCTCCACGAGATACTTTAATGCCGCTTGACTCGATGTTGATTCTGCATCCTTTCAAGTCTAAAATACTCAAGGAGATGAGATTCTTACGTAAATCAGGTACATACCTGACATCTGAGAGTGTCTTAATCGTCCCATCGTGTATCCTAATTTTAACAGTACTGATACCAATTACCTTACTAGATGAATCGTTTCCCATGCGCACAACTCCACCTTCAATCGAACTGTATGTAGAGAACCATTCTCTATTAGGACACATGTGGAAAGAACATCCCGAAACTAGGATCCACTCGGACGTGAGCTTGGAGTTATCGCTCGTTGACACTAATAAGAAATCATCACCACTTTCATCGATCAAATTAGCACCAGCTATATCTTCCTCGTTACTCTCAGCAGCTCTTTTATTTCGCAATTTATAACAATCTGCTTTGATGTGACCTAACTTTTTACAATAGCGACACCTTTTGTCTCTTTTCTTTGATGCTATCAAAACGGAAGCTTGCCTATCTACCTTGCTATCCAAATGAAGCTCATTTTTGAGTTTGTCTCTACTCAACAAATGACCCTTTACATCTTCGAACGAGAGTTTGTCTCTGCCATAAATCAGGGTCTCCCTGAAAGACTTGTATGAAGGGGGTAAAGAGCACAATAATAGCATAGCTTGATCTTCATCATCAATATGAACCTCAACGTTCTTTAAATCATTTAAAAGAGTAATGAATTGACTGATGTGATCTCTAAGAAGCTCACCTTCGTTCATGCGAAACGTAAATAGACGTTGTTTCAACACTAAACGGTTAGCCAAAGACTTAGTCGCATAAAGAGTTTCTAACCTTTTCCATAAGGCGGATGAGGTCTTCTCCATAAATACCTTCTGCAATACCGTATTCGCGAGGCACAACTGGATTACAGACAAGGCCTTTTCATCAAGCTCTTCCCATTCTGTTTTATTTAGATTCTCAGGCTTTTTCCCATTAACAACCTTTTTCAAACCGGATTGAACTAGAATTGTCATCATCTGAACTTGCCACAGATTGAAATTTGTCTCACCATCGAACTTCTCAATTTCAAATCTTGTTGTTGCCATATCTGAATGGGCTGATCAATGAAAATTGAACTAGCTCTGATACCACTTGTTAGGGATCGTCCTGATTAAGCAACAAACAAGTAAAAATAGCAGAAGAAATTGAAAAGATGAACACACAAATTTAACGTAGAAAAACCCCTTCAAAGAGGATAAAAAACTACGGGCAAAGATAATTTTACTATAATGGCAAAAGAATGAAGAGTACAAAAGATGGAGATAAAACTAAACCCCGAAAACCCGAAAAACAAAGAACCCTCAAAATGTAAACACAAAATTCTCTAAATGTGTTATGAGTTCTAATCTCTAATGGGTGTTTTTACTAAGGTTGTAAAAGAGCCTATTTATAGGCTAAATTCATATGTCAAATAATAATAAAATAATCTAAACTAATCAGTGTTTGACTGAAATAAATAAACAAAGTTCAACTAAAAGATTATTTCTTAAAATTGACAGAAAATAGGAGTCATACTTAACACTAATGATTTAAGCAACTAGAGAAAATTAAAAACAACTTAATTAATTAAACTAATTTAATTAACCACATTAAAAGTTTAATCCAGCAACTAAGTGAGCTAAAAACGCATAAATTAAGTAAAGTTAAATTTGAGCTGAAACCGAGTTAGATATTCCAACAAATTGATGCACAAGCTAAAACCGAATAATATTGAGCTCAATGAGCTATGAACGAGCTGAATGAGCTTGTAGCAAATTGCATAGAATACTTGAATCGAACTTCTGTGATTGTTCGATTATTCCAACGATGGTTTCCAACCCAAACTTGCTTAATTAAGGCCTACACAAAAATTAACAAATTAAAATTAAGCTTCATTTTGCTCTTAGGCCCCTCGAGTTTAGGCCAATCTCGATGGCGTCGAGTTGCATCGTAACATGATGCGACCAGGTTCGCATAAAAAATCTAGGTACATATAAGCATGTGATGTGATAAGTAAATTTACCTAACTTTGTTATCTTCTACTAATGTTTCAATAGCACGTCAAGCAATCCATAAAATTTGACATAAAATTACTTTTGATCAAAATCTATATTGAGATCAAATCTTTTACCACACTTAAAATATAGAAATCAAACAAATTAAACAAAATCATCATAATTATTCAAGACTTTAAAAAAATCCAATATGAAACGTTAATAAAACTCCCTCGCAAATTTTTTGCATCTTGTATCTAAAGCTTGAATGAAAAATCATGAAGGATAAATTTGATCTTTAATAGATAATAATTTTACTTTTAAGCTAAATTGTGTTGATAACATATTATAAAACCAAGAGAATTATAGGAAGAATAAGAGAAGAATAGACACAAAAGTGAAAGGATAATTCTACTTTTTCTTAGATTCAGTAAGCTTGTACATGCCCTCTATTTATAGGGCCTCAATCACTATAGGTTGCAAATGCATAATAAAGATAAATAATGTGCCCTATAAATTCTTTAAGGGTTACAAGAGTTACAAAAGAATGAATTTGGAGGTTTTGAGAATTAGATGGGCATCCATTTATCAATAGATTTAAAACAAAATTAAAATTAAAATTTATTTGATACACATGGCAACATTTATTTTTGGCATAACCATAAGTGTCAACAATAAGTGTTCTAATCTATTTTACTATGTGAAATGGGGATGATATTTAAGTGAAACTCTCTCAACAACGAAGAATCCAATATTCAAACTTAGCCTAAATGATTGGGGAAAGAAATCTATTTTCATTTCTTTTTTTGATCGTAACTAAGATATCTACCACAGGCAGCAATAATTAAACTCCTTAGTACAGGTGTTTTTCGAAAAACTAAACTACTTGTTATAACATATATTTCATTTCCATGAGCGGAGATAAAGATGAATCATTTCTATTGGCTATAATTCAACCTTGCGGAATAAAAGAAATATGAATGTGCACAAAAAACTTTTAAAAAACAATTAATCGGTATATGCGGTTTTAATAATAATATCACCAAACACTTGAGGGATCTGCCATGCACGTCAATTAAGAGGAGGGAACAAGAAATATTGCTTACACCAAAAGAAACGCCAATTGTAGGGAAGGAGAGGGAGAGAAAGGACAAAGAAACTGGCGAAGTAAACAAAAGGAGGAGAAAAAGCAAAAGCTGATGTTCCCCACCACCCCTACCATCAATGTTGCTTCAAATGCCATTCCCTTTTTACTGCTCCAATGACTTTTTTTGGTTTCTCTAAATTACCCTATTAACGTTTAACATTAACCCCTTTTTAACAAATCCAAGACTGACACACCCCCACTTTTCCAGAACCCTCGTATCTTCAATTCTTTTCTCAAAAGTTTCCTCACCTCTTCCTTCAATGAAAATCCCCTTCCTCGTGTCAAACCACCTATGGTTTTGTTTTTTACCCGATGCATTGAAATGTCTTCAAGGATAGGCCCCGTGGTGGGAGCATAATCTCATGTTCTGGCTTTGCTTTTATCTAACCTTTACTTCAAAGGCTTTTGCTTTTGGAATTAATCTCTTCTTTACAAGAAATATAACAACTCAGCTCAGCCGCCTACGCAGTACTAGGCTAAACATTATGCTTCCCTACTGTCCGAACCGAATCAAGTCTTTTGTTTTGTACCCTTTTCTAGGGCAGTTACTAGAATAATTTCGTTTACACATTTTAAAGTAGAATATCCGTATATGCGTGCCTGGGTTGGGGGCGTGGGCAGAGTTCCTTGCGCTTTGCTTGGACAAATTACTTTTAAGCTTTAGCGTATAATGTCAAAGAAAGCAATCTCCATGCATGCATGCCATTCATTTGCATGTAGCAACTCTTGGAACTGGTTCTATCAAACGATTTGATGATCATTTCATCTTATTACCTATGTCCCACCACATCATCTATGGCCTATGGGTATAGGATCTTATTTAATAAATTATTGTAACGTAATGCATAAAGAAAGTACACTGAATGAATTAAATTAATATTTAATACCTGCTATGGCTACACTGCTCGTTAAATCATGGCATCAGTCAAAGAGGGAAAACGAAGAACATAGTGAAATGATTGCTTTGGGGTTTTGGACTGGTCATCAATTTGTTGAAATGAAAGTGAAAAGAGAAGAAGTGAGTTGCCTGAGGAATGAAAGACAAGGCTGTGGTGGCGACGGCGAATAACAGCAGGTTAGTATTGATAAGTATTTGTCTTTATAGAATCACTCTCTTGTTAGCTACCAAAATTAATCCAAAGTATAAATGCAGATAGATACAATAAATTACAGGAAATAAAAGGACTTGCTATTGCGTTCAAAGAAAACCTACGTAGTAGTAAGTGAATAAAAATAGCATATGTTAATGGCAAGAGTTGCTGCAAAGGAAATACATAGAGCAGCCCCTAATTTCCTGCATGAAGAATGAAACATCAACGGAAGACTGTCTTTCTTGCTTAAGATTTGGGTCTAGAACAAAGGACATGTTATAAGCATTGGGGCATCTCCTTAAGTTTTTGTTTTTACGCCCAATAGCCCATATTCACCTATTCAAATACTATTAATCTATACATTAATGTAATTTTCACGATTAATATTTTAATATTGATGCGTTATTAATTGTAGCATCCAAATCCCATTTTAATAAATGATTGTCTTAATTTAATCGAGTATAATCATGTTATCAAGTTACAACACGTGTTTTGTGAAGGGAATAAATGTGCTGAATTTTTTGCGATGAGAATTAAAGGCAGTGAGATGTTCCTTCTGATCCCTTAGTTTCCTTGTGGCCTAGGGGAGATTCGTTTTTAAGTCTCTTTATTTTCATCTTTTGAACACAGAAAATTTAAATAAAATAAAAATCTACCTAACACACTGTATAGTGAAAACTTGTATAAGTAAAAGGGATAAACTAATATCTAGTCTTTGAATTCGATAATTTTTTTTTTAATTTGATCCATAAATTTTTATTTAGTCCATATTAATTTTGAAAGTCGACAACTTTTACCAATTCGATCTCTAAATTTGAATTTCATTAAAATTGAATGATGCAACTCTCAACATTGTATCACATTATTATTTAAAAATTTTATTTTTTGTATTTTAAAATTTTACATTTTAAGTAATGATGTGATATTTTGAGAGGATGTCAAATACTGAAATTTTTTAAATAAAATATTGAGTAATGGCAAATGTGAGAATAAGAAGATGATATACATTCCTGCTTTTCTTTCCCTGAAAATAACGGAAATACAACATCATTAATTTCAATTTTGATGGACAGTATAAATTTGGTGCTGTTTTTTTTGAGAATAGGAGTAAATTGAAAATTTATTATGATAACATATTTTCACATGGACAGGGATTTTGCAGGACGGGCCGCCACCTCGTCGGCTATATATGATGTCATCATCAAGCTTGATAGTAATGAAAAGCTGATTGCATGGGCAATATAGACAATTAGCTGAATTCAGATACGTGCACAATGCGCAGCGGACGTTGCAATTTGGAATTTTCGATTTTAAGAAGCTCTGAACACATTCCCATTTTTCCCGCCTCTTTTCTCTTCCGCAAACTCTTAAATTCCACCTTATTTCTTCCATATTTTCTATTTCAAAATCCCGAAACAAAGTCGAAATCACAACGCTCTTTAATTATCAGCTGGAGAATTGATTAGTAAGATCTTACATTTTTCGCAATTCTTGTTTTTTTTTTTTTCAATTTCAGATTTTCGTAGATTTTGTATGCTACTTTGATCTTAGGGGGTCTCAATTGGCATTTGAATTTATGATTTTTTCTCTTTTTCAAAATTTGTTGTTCACGATTGTGACTGTGGTAAACTGGATTTAATTTTCTTAGTTTTACTGTTATCTTACTTCTTTGAAGCATGGGATGCTTTGGTTTTTTAAGCTGCCTCTATACTCGTTTTTGATAATTTCCCTTTTGAGATTTTTTCTTTATATTTTGTTTAGCTGCCTGGAAAACAACAGATCAGACGAAAATGGGGTTAAAATCCTAGACATTTCACGAAACAAACTGAGAGATCTCCTGAGCTTATCCGAAACTAAGAAGTGGAGTTGAACTAAGAAATTACTTTTCACGTTTCTCAGTAACCAAACAGAGTTTTAGTGATGTACCTTTTGCTTATTTGTTTCTTTTTATTAACTTCAATTGTTCGCACTAAAGGTTGCTTAAAGAGTTTGTACTCGTTAATTTAAAGAACAACAATTTTTGTTGCTAGCAGAGTTTGTTTTTAAGTTTACTTGACTAACATATTAATTTTACAATATTTGATGGAGCATAATAATACTTAATGGTTTTGCAGTCATATCCAATTTATGTGCGTTGATTTTTCTATTACTAGCTTCATTTCCAGTTCTTGCAATTTGTAGGTCTTGTTTTACTTGATGTGCAAGTTACTTTGGTCTTGAACTCTCAGAGAACGAATTTAGCTTCATATAGAAAAAAATAACAGGACTTTATTTGTTATTACTGCATTCACGATTCCAGTAACTTATTACAAGTTGCAACTCCAATACCTGCTGCTAGAAATAACTGTTTGATGCTCTACAAATTTATATTTCAGGATCAAATGAGTGACTGCCGAAGTCTTGGCAGCAATTTTCATCCGTCCAGCCAATCTAGGAAGATTTCGATCGGAGTTATCTTAGACTCCTTAGTTGAGAGAAAACTTGGAGACATCAAAGAAGATGAGTGCAAACAGTCAAACACAGAAAGAATTAAACCTGACAATGGAATTTATGCTGAGGGTAAAAACAAAGGGGAAGCTGCCACAACCTCTAAGGGGAAGCAAACTGAACATGCCGAGCAGGTTAAATCTCCATGGATTACTCCTGGAAAATCTCTTGCTGCAAGGACCGCCTCTTCCAACCTTGGACAGAAGAAACACAAAAAAGCGAGGGATGTGCCAGTTACATATTCGGTTCAATTTTTTTCTAACAAAACTTTCAATGCACAGAATGTCAGAAGTAAGCAGAATAGTTTTGATAGCTTCATCGATGACCTTACCTACAAAAGGAAAGGAAGGAATGATGGCAACTCACAGAAGGTGGAGTTCAATCTAGCAGATGCGGGGAAAGTTCTTGAGTCGGATAAACTGGTGTTAGAGGGCAAAGCAAATAAAACACAAAACAAACCAACAGAAACTTTGAAAATGAAGCTGCAAGAATTATTGGGAAATGTTTCTTCACCAGAAAGTCAGCTATCTCGTTCACAAGATCAGGAGGCAAATGCCAATAATTTAAAACCGCAGATAAGTGCTGATCATATGGGACACACAGTTGTAAAGCCCAGACAAAATTCAGATACCATAGAAACTGATTCAGAGAATCCTGATCAGATTATTAAGAGGCCAGTAACCAATTCTTTGACCCGAAAGCGAGCTCCAGCCGAAGTGCAAACAAACAAGACTAAAGTTGGTTTATCCTCCAAGCAGAAACATCGAGAAAGAATCGTCTCTTTTCGAGAAGGAAGATCTACAAAGCTAGATGGTGCTGTCAATACTGGCTCAAAATTGTCCAGGAAAAAGAAAATTCAAAAGAAAAGTTCAAAAATTGATTCACGTAAGATCTGTTTTGCTGAAGAAGGTAATGAAGATGAGATTAAGCAAACAAGTTATAGGAGCGAAACTCCAGTGCCAGCGGGGAAAACTTCTGTACTTGGTAATAAGATGGAAAACTCCCCTAGCTTCTTTAGCGAGAAAAGGAGAGAAAACTTTGAAAGGGTGCAAGAAAATCACTTTTTTAGCTCTCCGGAGACCAACAAGAACCAACCAGTTAATTTTGAAAATCCAACATCACCAGAGAAAAGGGATAAACAAGAAGATTTTGGTAATATATCTTTGAGGAATGTTGTGCACACCCAGGACAATTTTCCAAGTCCAACTTTTGGATTCAGAACACCTATTTTAAACACTTCTCCAAGTCCAACACCAAAAACTATGGAGAGAGAGCAAGTTGCATGCAGTCCTGTACCATCAGAGAGAGGATTTACCACAGGAAATATCCGCTGCTTCAGGAATTTCCAAGTTTCAAGGCCTGTTTGTAATAAATCAAATGCACAAGCTCACTCACCAGTATCCTTAACTATTCTTCAGGATTCTGATATGGGAATTGAACATATTAAAAGATATGCGCATTCCAAACCATCATCAGAAGAGAGGCTGTCAGAGAGCTTTGAAGATTGTTCGCCCATTATTAAAAGATACAATTGTAAGTAGCAAAAATGCTTTTTCTGAAACATGCTATATACATTACATTTCTTTGAGAACTCTGTTTGGGATATGATTTACCTTTAGTTACTTATAAATAATCAATTGATTAGGATGATAAGAGTTCATATATGCCCTTCTGACTAACGTGCTTACAAGACATTCCACCTGATTTGTTTTGGATGGGCATTATGTTTCAAAAGTAGAAAGAAAAGTTGCAGTTGCAGTTGCAGTTTTAAACCTTTTTCTCTTCTTGATGTTGCACCTCTGCTTATGGCTTTGTGATTCTTTGTTTTTTTTCTTTTGGTAACCAAGTTAGAGCAAGTTGGCCAAAAACACGAGTGTTTTGAGCAGAAATCATATCCTAAAACCACAATACCTTCTGACCACTGTTAATTTTATAACATCGTGCCAATGAAACTAATCTGCCTTCTTTATTGCATGTGAAATTCATGGTAATTTGCCACTTCGGAGAATAATTATTGTTAACTTTGTCAGATTAGGCTATTGCTTCAAGATTGATTATTAATCTACTTGATGACTCCGTTTATTAATTTCCATGGCTTAAGTGACTCAAAACTTCCAATCAGTCTGTATTGCATATAGTGATATACATCAGCAGTTCAGCACAAATTCTTGATTGCATTTTCTTTTCCGACTTATTCTTCTGAATTTTTCTTTTTAATGGAAGATCCTTTGGTTCTTTATCTGATGTTGTCTAGGTCATACAGAAAATCAAATCTCACTAGACACTGATGTTTTTGAGAAACCAAATTTCAGTCGTTGTCCAATCAAATGGCTTCGAAACCATGAAGATATCACACTTAGTGAATGCACTCCCACCACAGCCTCTCAAAAAGGTACAACTTCTTAACATTTGAACATCTACATGCTCTTCTTATTCTCACATTACTTCGTTCTAAAGTAGTTTCTTCTCTATTTTTCTCCCAAGGGGCAAGGATTGGAGAAAGTGTTTGGTTCCATGAACCCTTAGAACAGGACCAAGAGGATGAATTGACAAGGTTCTCATTTATATCTAAGAAAAGATTAGGAAATACCTGCTGATACAGTCTGTGGACTATCACCTTTATTCTTGATTGAGTTGAGGTTTTCTTGGCAATGTTTCAGGGCTGTTACACTGTTTACTTCAGCTTTAGAAACCTTTAAAAGGAAAATGGATTCAACTACTAGCAAGAAGTCCTCTGAGATTTTGGTGTCCATTTCTGAGGAGATTAATTCACTGTTGCTGAATGCTCAGTCTGAGATTGAATCTGATGTGTAAGCATTTGAAATTGAAAGTCTTGCAAACCCAACATGTTGATACTTACCTTTGCTTCCATGATCTTTCAGGGGGAAGCTAGCTAGTCTCAATAAAACAAAAAAGAAACGCCTGGAAACAAGATTGCAAGGTGACAGTTTGAATTTAATGAATAACTTGATCGACTTCAATTAGATGTCATGGGTCCTAATAGCTTATTTGTATAATGTCTTTGACTATTACTTTTATCTCACTGATGTACTAACATCCCCAAATAAGTGCCTATCTACTTGTAATTCAAAGGTATGGCACAATGAGTTACAATTAGCCTCGATGTTTGTATGTCCACTCTGATAGCACAAATATGCATCTATGGGTTATGTATCACTGGCGAGGTTGTTTAAGAGGCATGCTATCTAAATGTAGTTTGCCCTGATACATTAGTCATCTTGTCTGCTTTTACTGAGAGCACACTACATTTAACAAAAGATGTATGATCCTATTTTTTGTAAAAGATGATTCCTGATATGTGGTGGAAAGCAAGTCATAATAAACTCCATACATGAGTGCTTTTGGTCTTATGGAATCCCTGTATTTAGTTATTTGTGTTGGTAATTTAATTCTATCTCAAGAAGGCCTTGATTTTCCTTTTTATTTGCTCAACTTTTTCACAGAGCAACAAGAACAATTAAAGCTGATACTTCAAAACTTCAAGGAGGATATCCATCATTATCTCTTGGACTGCAATAGTATTCTTGAAGGGATGGAAGCTCACCAAATTGAGTTAAAGGGAATCATGAAGAAACAAAGTATGTGAACTTTATTTAATTTGAATAAATTCCTTAACCATGAGAGCATTATTGCATCTTGTTGTGTAGGTTTTTCCATTTTGCTTAAGCCAAAATGTGAGGACTGTATACAAACCTGTGAATCCCATTTTCTCCATCATAAGATGATGTCCTTCGTTACTTGCATGTGATCTTGTGGTGAAGCTAAATTTATATGAAAGTTTTAATTGGTGGACATAGAATATTTCTTGGGACATCTCACTGGGATAACATTGATTCAGTCCATGATTTTTCATGCAAGGCTTTTTAGTATGGAGAAATTAATTGTCATAGAGGTTCTTGGATATGAAATCACCAGGATCTTGCGATGTATCCCAATTATAAGCAATAGACTAAAGAAATTTTTATACTTGATTAAAGAAACACGGTGTTCTAGGTCCCATTTGAAGTTTGAACACTTGAACTTTCAATACTCGACTTTAGAGGCCAAAATAGGTTACAGTGTAGCATTAAAGGTTCTAACTGGATTTCTGATCAACAACAAAGTGACAGACTCTTAAATTTAAAATCCGGTGCATGTGATTATATGTTTAACAGTGTAATGCTTAAATAATATTCTAGTGTATCTTGCACACCTGACTCTGTCTCATATTTTCAGAAGTATCACACCAGAAGCTTCTCATGCACGTTAAAGAAGCAGCTGAAATCCAACTTAATAATGCTGAAAGAAGAATCACTTCTGTACATGAGGCACGTTTGTTGTTTCTGTTTATAATAACATAAAAAAAAGTTTAGCACTGGTTTTCCATAATTCAGGTATGGTCTGTGTAGTCCATCCACTATGCGGGGTATCTACTGGCCAAAATACTTGGTTGTGGAATATAGCCATACATCACAGTTAGCTGACCTTGGTGAGAAGGTTAGGTACATTACTTGGGGGCCACTAGACGGTGGAGTCATTTGGGCTTGAAATCTATGCTGTTGAGTATAATGCTTCTATCGAATTTGCTCGCTAAGTGCCTGCTTAAATAAGAAGCTTATATATTTGACGAGAGTTTATACTGGGATACTGTTGCTACTTGCTTCCTCACCTTATGTGGAGTCATACTTAAGATGGAGCTTATAGACTATATAAATTCTTGGTTATAAATTAGAATTGAATGTTTTCTATATTGGTTGATTAATACATTTTATCATTCTAACTTAATGCAGTCAGCAAGGGAAAAGATGCTCCAGCTGAAACATGTAATAGCCGAGTGCTTGAAAGACAGTAAATACTGAACCAAAAGAGGTCCGATGAGCAGAGACTTCCATTTGTCCCAGGAACTAAGAAGTCGACTTTGTAAATTTTACCTGCCCTAAAATTTTCCTAATACCTTGTCCATCTGTCAATTGTTCAATAGAACCTTATCTGTAATAGTGAACATATCATTTTGCTTTCCGAGTGGCCTGTAACTTGCACTTGCGGGAGCTTTGGCATTTATAACTATGGTGTTCCATTATTTAGCTTACAATCATCTTCCTGTCCAGGGGCTGCTGTTGTTCATGAGTTAAGCAACTACATACAATCATGGTGAGATATAAGTCTTTGATTTTCTTCTTTTTTTCCTCATTCTATTTTCCTACTGCACGCCCCCACCATATGCTGTTTGGTGTGATGTAACGAAATTGATTACCAATTATAACTTCCGGTCTTTTTCATTAGTGTTTAAACAATGTGGAGTCTTTTTTAGGTTGAGCACTATTACAAGAGACCCTGGCAGAAACTTTCTGGGGTTTCTAAGGCACACACGTCAGCCTTGAAATCGGAAGACTTAAAAATATTTCGGGCATATTCTACATGAGATTAGATTAGGTTCTACATCTGACACTTCTTTAATGTCCGTTGAGATGGGGACTTTCCTTATCATCATCATTATGGTGGCCTCAGCCCCTTCCCTCCTTTGAACTGTCGCTGTCCTCTGTTTTTATTCAAGGACTGGTCACGGTTTTGTTTGGTCTACACTTGTTAAATCTTGCCTGGAAGTGGAAAATTTTATCCTAAAGAAATGGAAAAATTTTATTTTTTAAAGTTAAAAGACAAGAAAACATGGGCCACGTGAACCATTGGTGATCACGTGAAGTACACGCTTTCTTCTTTTTTCTTCTTTCTTAGTGAAACGATTTTGATACGAAAATTCAAAGGTGGTGACTAACAGATAAATTGGGTTGCATGTCGACACTTGGCGGTGGCTCCACTTTGGACTGTGGCTAGTCCTGGTCCTGACCCCCCAAACCCACGTGAGTGTCTTAGATTCCATTATGGGCTCATAGAAAAATTTGCCCACGTCTTACTCAGCTTACGAACTTTATTTTTAGTTTCAAGATAATGGAAGATGATTCGCCACTCTCCCCACCATTGGCATGCTTGTTGTCGATTACCATGAACTTTTAGTATGATTAATCAACTAATATATATTAAGATAGTTTTAAAAATCCACTTCTCTTTAGAATTAAAAAGATCACTTTTAATTCAATAATAAGATATCATATAATTTCACAAAAGAAAACAATAAAATATCATATCATATCGTTTTAAAGTGTATGAATAATAGAATGTATAAACAAATACTAAATTAATTTTTATCATTTTTTAATTTTAATAAACAATCAAATAAAATAAGAAAAATTCAAGGATTGGTTTTCTTTTAAGATTGAAAATGTTTTTCTGAAAAATTTGATAATGTTTATTATTACTATAAAAAATGCTTTTGAAAAAATATTATTTTAAACATGATATTTTAAAATAAAAAATTTAGGATAAACTACAAAAATAGTCACTTTTATTTGTCTCAGACTATATTTCAGTCACTTATATTTGAAATGTTACGTTTTAGTCACTTACGTTATCGTTTTGTTACGAAGTGATCACTCTATCGTTAAGCTCCGTTACCTCCCTAACGGCGGTACTACGTGGCAGTCCAAATGGGTTTTAATTGTCAACTTGGATGTCCTACATAACAGTCTAAATTGAATTTTATTTAATTAAAAATATATTTTCATCCCAACAACTAGACATCCAAGTTATATTTTCATCCCAACAACTAGACATCCAAGTTGGCATTTAAACCCATTTGGACTGCCACATAGGACTTCCGTTAAGGAGGTAACGAATTTTAACAGTAGTGTGATCGCTTCGTAACAAAACGATAACATAAGTGACTAAAATGTAACATTTTAAACATAAGTGACTAAAATGTAATTTGAGGTAAACAAAAGTGACTATTTTTGTAGTTTACCCAAAAATTTAATAAGATAAAAAAATTCATTAAAAAACATTTTTTAAAATTAAAAATTTAGTTTTGAACTGAATTCAAATCTCAATTTAAAATAAAAAAAATATTTTCTTTCTTAAAATTCCTATCTAAAAGTTAGCCTGTAAATCGAAGGGGACTTTACGGCCAAATGAAATTAAAATGCTGTGTATCACCATAGCTTCTACCATAAGACATGAAAGGACAAGATATTTTATTTATATTTATAATTTGAAAGCCAGTCAAATATCAGTACATCACCATTCAAGAACATCTCTTTCTCTTCTATTTCGCTTCCGCTGCCTAATATTTTTTTTTGGGGAGACTAAAGATGCTTCTATTCTGCCTAGGAACCGATCGAAAGAAATGGTCCAGCTCCCTTTACATTGAAGAAACATCTCTTTTTCCAGGGAGTGAGTCATTAGTTAAAATACCACAATTTAATGGTCCCAAAAATCTCAAAAATGACGAATTATTTTTAGGAATATCTTCTCTTTGCTGGTGGGTCAATGAATTTGCCTCCTTCTCCAGTGTGGATACCTAACCTCCACGCAACAACATATTTAAGATTAGACAGGCTTCAATTTTTTGTGGACGCCTCATTTTTCACCACAGGGTTCTTCCAAATACCACCGTCTTATCAGTGTTGTATAATAATTTTACAAAGAACCCACTATTTCTCGTGCTTGATTTGATTCCCATTTTCACTTTCATTCATTTCTAGGATTTCCAGTGCCTTAGCAGGTAAGATCCCCCTCTAAACCTGTCTATGTGGAGTTTTCTCGTTGGTTGGGTAGTACAGAAAGACCATCTATATGATTTCTATTCAACTTTTTTCCCTTGTCCTTTGTCACCACTGTTCTTCCTTTGGAAAGAGAAAAAAAAGACTCCAGGTCATGAAAATGGAGATTAATTTGTTGGCAGAATCTCATTGTTGAGCATTATTGATGTAGGATAGGTAGGCTAGCTACATTCAACTGCAAACACCAAGGATGGCATCCGACTTGCCCAATGTACCTTCCATGTATGATTTTCTTTGTTTTTTTTTTCCCAAGCTCTACAATTTTGTTATATATGTATTGAATTTATTGATAGAAGTTTTTTCTAATAATGCAGGCGCGATCCTGATTTCATGGAGCTGGTATGGGAAAATGGTCAAGTTCTCATTCGAGGTTTATCGTCCAAGGTAACTCAAAAGAGTTCCCCGTTCTCATCGCGTTCTACTGCGAATGGATCAAAGGATGGGGGGGTTGCAGATTCCACCTTCGCCCATCCCATATCAGGTCTCTCCAGTCTCTCAAAACTGGATCGTCAAGGCGTGGATGCTAATATTGTTCCAGTAAACAACTTCAATCGGTTAAAATCAAGCTACGTGCCCAAGCAACTTGTAGAAGACGAGGTACCTTGCTCTTCCTTGCAGCAGTTTAAGGGATCAAAGGAGGAAAAAGATAGGGTGAACTTTTCCATCTTAAGATCAAACCATGCAAGCTCTGGTGCAATGAGCACTCCAGGATTAGCTGCAGGTGCTGAGGATTTACAAGGCAATAAAGTCAGATCTGCGCCTCCAATGAGTAGCAACATTCCCTTTGGAAATGAAGGTGATTTCATGGCGAAGCGAATGAGGCCAACGTTACCAGATTCTGAGCCTCTAAAAGAATCATTCCCTGATGAGCAATCCGAAGCTGTTCCAAATACGAGATTAGCGCCGGATGATACAGCTTTTAAGGGAAATCCAGACCAAATGGTGGCATCGTCTTCATTATGTTCCCGTGGGGCTTCAAATTGTCCCACGTACACTTTTAAAAGGAGATATGAAGACACTGATCTCAGTAAAGTATGCATTATCTTGTCCATAAAAAAATATAAAATATTACAGTGAACTTAATTCTAATTCAAAGGATGTCCATATGTGGTGCAGAATACAACAATGGAAGAAGCCGAGGGAACGACAAAAGCAGCGCCAGTTCCACGGGGAAGCAAAGGTGCTAAGAGAAAGAGAAAAACAGAAGTTCACAACCTATCTGAACGGGTAAGATCAGTAGCAGCCAACCACAAAAAATTAACTAATATTTTGAAAAGTAAAAAAGGGGAAAAAAAAAAAAAACGAAATCTGATAAGCTGTTGGGTGTCTTCTGCTTATATGTAGAGGCGAAGAGATAAAATCAACAAGAAGATGCGTGCATTGAAAGAGCTTATACCCAACTGTAATAAGGTAAGTACAAAAATCCATATTCACTCCTTCAACCTTTTGTTCTAAGCTTTTCTAGTATTATCTAACTTTGACTTCTCTCGGTTACTCCGGCCGATGTGTGACTTAGGTGGATAAAGCTTCGATGCTTGATGAAGCAATCGAGTATTTAAAGACCCTTCAGCTTCAAGTTCAGGTATAGCCATTCCACTGCTTGCATCACAATTTTCTTCTTTTTAGATTCATGTAGTCAAAATGAGGGCGTTAACCATGGGATATTGGAACAGATGATGTCAATAGGAAATGGGGTATATATGCCACCGATGATGTTCCCTTTGCCATCGGCAATGCAACATATAAACGCACAGCATTTGGGTGGGTATTCTCCCATGGCACTTGGGATGGGTATGAGAATGCAAATGGGTCTTGGGTGCGGCGCCCCACCACAGTTCCCAACTTCACTAATGACAGGAGCCCCAGCTGTGCCTGGGAATCCGGAAGCTAGATTCAACATGCTTGGGTTTCCTGATCAGATGTTACTAAGGTCCATGTCACATTCACCTTTTTTATCTTCGGCTGCCAGTTTCACCCCACAGTCGGTCCAGCCACCTGCGGCTGTGGTTTCGCAATCTGCTGCTCCTCCTGCGGCGCAAGTGGACCTTCTAGGTGGTGCTAATCCACTTTCGACATCTAAGGATTCATATCCAACACATTAACTCAATGAATACTCAACGCCAATTCCATTTCTCATGACTTCCAAAAGCACTCCTCGCTGGCCTCCTGTCATCAGGTTTGTCCACTTGCCAGTTGCCATTTACATATTATGCTAATTTTATATATAATTTTTAAAGTTAAAATTTACAACTATAATCGACTTCACCCGCATAATGGTAATTGCTGTTCTTGCAGTTAAACCAAAGTAGCATTGGCAATATTATGTTAATGCATGAAATGAGTGCATTAGATGAAGAAATAATATTTTACATATAGTCTTGGCATGAATCTTATCCTTAATTAGTGAATAAATATAACATCTCATTATTAAATAAAATAAAAAATAGTAAATAATTTATAAATAATAATTAAATAAAATTATAAATATTTATTTACAAGTCTTATATTTTTTTTGGTAATATTATTCAATTAATGAAGCTCATGAATTGTAAGTAAAACATTATATAGTGAAAATCACATTATTTACTTTATTTTATTTGAGAGGTGCATGGTAAAAATTGCGCTCATAATAGAGACTACTTCCAAAAGATCATAGAAAAGCCTTCCACCCATTTGGCAATTAGCATTTAATTCATCATTATTTTTCTGTTGACATTGTAGTTTCAAAATTTTATTTTCCTTGTGTGCTTTTTTCTATTCATGCAACAAAACGAGAGTGTCTGACTTTTAATGTCATCAATTACTGCAAAGTCTAATTTCAATAATCTTTTTCTGACGCAGTGGACCATATGGTAGACCCTCAAGCGTCTTTAAGTGTTGGCTTGTTTCTGCACCATTCGTTTCACACCCAAGATTTGAAAATGGAGTGTTACAGTTAAGGAATGTGATCATCCATGGAAGGCCCCTTTTATCATCAGAAATGTGATTTACCAAGCTGTGAAAGATTATATGTTAGAAGAGCTAAACGGCTCAAAATCCAGTGTGATTCAAAGAATGAGTAGCCACTTTTCTAAATCAAGGCACTGAAGACTGTCAGAACATGTAGTTACCCAAGAAAAATTCACCCTGGTAATGGTTTGCAAGATATTGCAACTTTTTTATTTATTTATTTTCCTTTTGTACATTACCACAAGGGGTAGGATAAAAACTTCATTTTCTAGCAGTTTTTGCTTGAGAGTTCTTCACTTGAATAAATAATTGTTAACAATTTCAGCTAGCATCAAAATTTGTCAAATCATTAACGTCATACTGAAGATCATCAGATGGGAAACTTGGATCAGGCATATATCCTTCATTCCTCATCCCCAACAATAGCTTTTGCAAAATGTCTTGAATCTTACCTAATTCGGACTGCGTAGCATGGAACATATACATTCTAGAACCTACCTCAATCCAGCTACTTCCAGGTCTCTTTGGCAGACGCTTCTCTTTTATCATTGTTCTGACCTTCAGGGCATCTTTCCATCTTCCTGTGGAAGAATATATATTGGATAACAGAGCATAATGGCCTGAATCTTTCTGATTTTTCTCTAGAATATGCTTCTCTAAACACTCAGCCAGGTCAACCCTATTATGAACTCTGCAGGCACCAAGCAAGCTTCCCAAAATGTTCATGTCAGGTTCCACTGGCATTTTTTTTATAAGATCATATGCATCATCAAGGTGCCCTGCTCTACCAAGAAGGTCCACAATGCACGAGTAATGTTCCATGTCTAGTGGAATATTGTAATCATACACCATAGCATGACACATTGACCAGCCTCTATCAACAAGACCACAATGACTGCAAGCTGTCAAGAGCGCGATAAATGTGACTTTATTGGGTTTAATTCTTGCCTCCTTCATTTCCTCAAAGAACTGAAAAACATGTTCTCCAAGTCCATAAATCCCATGAGCAGAGATTATTGTGTTGTATGTCACTATATTCCTTTCCTTCACCTGATTGAAAACTCTTACTGCAAGTTCAAGACTCCCACATTTGCAGTACATATCTATTAGAGCATTTCCAACAGAAACTGCTGTTCCAAGACCACTTCTGGTTGCAAAGGCATGAATTTCTTTCCCATATCTCAGAGCTCCAATCTTTGAGCAAATTGGAAGAATGCTGACCAGGGTTATCGAATTTGGTTTGAGATTGAAATCCCATATTCTCTGAAAAATCTGAAATGCTAAATCAATCTCACCATTTAAAGAATATCCAACGACTATTGAATTCCATAATGTAATGTCCCTATCTGACATTAACCTAAAAACATGCTCTGCTTTAATCATTGACTTACAATTGGCATAAAATTCAATCAGTGCAGCTCCAACAACAACATCAGATTCAAACCCTTGTTTTAGGATGTAACCATGCATCTCCTTTCCGTGCTTCAACAGTTTGAGCTTGGACAATACGGGAAGAACAGTTGCAGCAATAACTGCATTCGTTCTTATTTCTGCATCATTCATCATGAGATACAGCTGCAAACTCTCAAGGTACTGGCAATTCTGTGAATAACCAGCAATCAAGGTACTCCAAGAGACTGCATCCTTATTGTCCATGTTAGAAAATAAAGAGTAGGCAAAATGAGTGGCACTGCATTTGCAATACATATCCATCAGAGCATTAGAGACATACAAATCACTGTTAAAACCACACCTTATAGCACATCCGTGAAGGGTCGGTCCCATTTCCATATCTTCCAGTCGGCCGCAAGCTGGAAGAATGGCAGCCATAATTACTGAATCAGGTCTTAGGCCCTCTAATACCATCCTTTTAAATAGAGACAACGCCTCGAGCCACTCTCCACTCTGCACATTCCCACAGATCAGCGCACTCCAGCATGCTAAATCTTTCTCTCTTATTCCTTCAAAAATCTTTCGGGCTTCACTTAGACTGCCACACTTGGCAAACATATCCATCATGGCACATTCAACATAAACATTGTGTTTCATATCATAGTGACTCTCATTCCACAGAATAAAATCTCGAAGCTTCTTACCTTCTTCAAGATCATTCAACTCAGTACAAGCCTTGAAAACAAGTGGGTAAGTGAAATTATCAGGAATCAGTCCTTGACTAACCATCAAGTGAAAGAACTGAATTGCCCTGGAAAAGCGACCCACGTCAAGAAAGCCTCTCAGGATTGCATTCCATGCAAGATTAGTCCTTTGGGGCAACTTATCAAACACAACCAGTGCATCTTGTAAGAAGCCAAAGGTAACATAAACAGTAACAAGCTGTGAACCAAGGAACTTATCAGCATAGACGGAGTTTAAGAATCCATTGACAATCAAAATAGCATGTAACCTTTTGGCTTCAGAAAGATTCGGCGGTGACTTAAGTTGAGAGGATAGGGAGCTATGCAAAAGAGTTTGATGAGCGAATGACTGTGGCAAAGATGGAACATTTGTGGGAAGAAAGGTTTTGTTAGCTTCAGCAGTGGAAGTACGAGGTGGGTTTTTGCTTGGATTTGGGTTAGAGGAGAGGGTTGACAATAGTCTGGCAATAAAAGGGGATGATGATCCTGTAGGTAAATGAAGTGCTAGTTTGTGAACCCTGGTTGATTCTTTGGCTATTACCGGCAACATCTTCTTTCCAATTTCGAGGGGGCGACGCATTGTTAAAGAATCCATCCTCCAAATTGTCTTCGTTTTCTTCCATATATCTGAAAGAAAACAGGCTTATCCAAAGGTTTTCCTTTGGTCCTGACTACAAACGTGGTCACATGTCATTACTGGAATATTCTCTCATGCCAATTAGTTTTAAGGATGTCTGGTTCAAAGAGAGAGCGGAGAAGGGAACTCTTCGTTATTTACATATATTTGACAGATACTCATATTTCATGCTAAAAGAATGGGGTGAATTTGGAGAATAATCTGACATGATATTATCGCTTAATGTTGTTTTGACTGACTATAATTACTCAGACGAAGCACTATATGCTTAGATAAACAACAGGTCCATTTATTTTGAAATTTTTAGTGATTATAATTTTTAATTTATTTATGATATTTGAATAGCTCCTTTTTTTGAATTTATTTGTATCAGTAGTATAGAGCCAAGCCATTATCTTAATCCTTATCGTGAATAATACATCTCTGTAAACCTTTTGAATTTATTTGGATGAGTAGTTCGCTTATCTACGGTTAGCGTAAAAACAAAGGTGACGATGAGATTAAATATTGTAGTAATATTATAGTGTAAGACAAAAAAAAAAAACTAAACGCATCGTACTGTAAATAAACACCCATTCAAAAGAACCCTTAGTCTAGAGTTAAATTAATCGGACAATCCAGAGTTTTTTTTTTTTAACTAAAAACATATTTGTTTCGTAGTTAGAATATACTAATAGTAACTAGTATTGAACTTATCATATTGCATAATATGTTAAATATAAAAATATAAAAGAATATACACTATATTGTTTTATAATTTAGACTTTATCAAGTACACTTCTATTTTTCTTTCGGAAATGCAAGCGAAGATAATGTGATACTATGTCCTTGTTTGAAGTATGCTGACATTAATTTGCATGTACATCAACTTGTACATGAACATTCAAATCGTGTTGGTTTTTTGGGGTATTACAAAATGGTATTTCGTAGAGAATCTATACATTTTAGTCTTCTTCTAGATTTCTTCGTAATAATCAACAACATTTCATGAAATAAAATGACATGGAACACTTTACTTGTCCTGACGTACGGTACGCATATTAGATGTTATTGGAATACATACAAAACAAAAATCTTGAAGGTTTTTAAAATTTCAAAAGTTAAAATAATTTTTAAGAATCTTAAAACCCAGTTTAAATCAATTTGGGCTTCAAGAGCATTTTAAAATCCTTTAGACTCATTTTGTGGGTAATTAGAGTTGTCCGAGACCAAAAATGAGTTTCAACAAGCTTAAAACTTACAAAACAATGCAGTGGCCCAAGTTTAAGGGATATGTGTCGATACATAGAATCCATGTATTGAAACCTTAGGTAAGGTTCCAATACACAGATCCTATGTATCGGCACCTAGAACAAAAACTATAGCCTTTTGCTATTGACTTGCCTTGTTCTGATACTTACAGTATATGTACCAAAACATAGGTCCCTGAAGTTAAAAACTAGTCAAAAGACACTTAAAATCATATCCAAACACTCCCATATCATTTCAACAAGTCTCAAAACACTATTAAACACATTCTAAACCCATTTAAGCTCGAATACACATTATAATCATAGTCAAAATGAAGTGGAACAATTCTTGTTTGTAATACCATAAGAATTAGAATTTACAATTCAACTTTACAAGTACAACTTCAAGCTAAGTCTTTATTTACATGTCAAGATCCTTAAATGTAACACTCCTCGCCCATCTCGTTGCCCATCTCGTTGTACAATACAAATAGGAGATGTCACAAGAGCACGTACTTATAAAAAATCTTGAGATTAATTAAAACTTCAAACTTAAATAAAATTTATAAAATAATAAAATCAAGTCTACAAAAATTTGGGAGCAGTAGAGACACTTTAAAATATTTTAGGAAAAGCTCGAAAGTGATCGAGGTTGCCTAGGACCTCAAATGAGCCCCCAGAAGCTAAAATAGGCCAAAATAGTGCAATGGCCCAGGTCTGGGGTAGTGGTATTGGTACCTTTAGGGAGATGTACCAATACAACTCATACAAAATACCCATTTCAGCCCTCTACCTCAGTTTTTCCGAAACAATTGAGTAAGGTATGAATACTTGAACCCCTAGAGCTGAAAATCAGTTCAAAAACACTCTAAAACATCCCCAAACACTACCAAAACATATCAATAAGTTTCAAATAATTGTAACACAAATTGTAAACTCATTAGAGCTCAAAATACAATACATAAAAACATTCAATTTAAATAATGAATCAAAGCTTGATTAAAATGTAACATCCTCAAAATAAAAAGGGTTTGGTTCGGTGGCGTGTCGGGTTAGGAAAATTAGAGAATTTTTAGAAATAGATTAAATAGGAATTTTAGAGTAAAAGTATAGAAAGAAATTAGAGCTGATAGGAAATAGAAATATTTTTGGGATAGGAAAATTTGATTTGAGGTAATGACTAAATTGTAGGAAAATGAAAATAGTGGGGAAAAAGTGTGAAAATTAAAAAAGTTAAGTTAGTAGAATGAGATTGATGGAAAATACGGAGGGACTAGAAAGGTAATATCACTTAAATGAGATGTGATTCATATATGGAAATTGTATAGATGATAAAGGATAAAATGGTAATTATAAAAATAAGATATTTTATGATAATGATTAGGGTCATAGTGTAATGATGGAAGAAGGGAGAATTAGTTAGTAATTTAGCCATTTTAAATAAAAATCATGAGATTTTTATTTATGAAGAGTGTAGAAGAAGGAAAAAAAGATGAGAAAGTTTTCATCTTTGTTTTCCCCATACAATCATCACTTACCCTTCTCCGAAAACAAAAACTTTATCTTAATTTCCATCTAAGTCCTTTTCATCAATTGTTGAGTTCTTCGAGTTTGTTTCTTCATTTTTCTCTCATGATTTCTCAATTAAATCAAGAGTAGAGCAAAGTAGTTACTTTAGCTTCATAAAAGATAAGTTAAATGGTTTATTAATGTTGAATGAACATGGAATTGAATGACATAATGTTAAGGACATAAATGTGTAATCCATGAAAGGCATTGAATGTTTGAATGGCTTAAAGATAGGTATTTGACAAGTAACTTGAATTGGTTAATTCTATTGTTATGTTGAATAAATTGGTTTTTCCATTTTCTACACGTATGCTAATATTTTTATATGTTAATAGAATTGTTTGGCATTATAGGACATGGTTGGATAGTCATTGAGTATATATGTTTTGTGACATGTTACTAATGCTTGTGTTATATTATATTGAATCATGAAAGTATTACTGAGCTTTATCGCTCAGCGTACAGTTTTGTTTATTCTAACCACAGGTATAGGTAATTCTCGAAGGCCTAAGAGGTGAATTCAGCATCTGGTTCACAGCCTTCAACTCAACAAATTTTGTAAAACTCTTTCCATTTTGTCAAAAGGCACGTACTAAGGAATGATTTGGTCTAAAGTTGAAAAAAGTCAAATTGTATTTATTTGAATTGTGGATATATAAAAATGAATATGGTTAATGAACAAAATTGGTTTTAAGTCCAACTATCTTTGATGTATGTTAAGGTTGAAAACAAACAAAAATTGGCATGGTAGTATTCTATCAAGGAAGCCGCGACACCAGCCTTTAGATGTCGCGACGTCCATTGTTTGATGTCGCCATGCCAACTCGAGGAAGTTTTGGAAACTTTACAATTTGGTCATCAAGTTGGAAAGCTTGTTTACTAGTTAATGGGTCATGACACCACAACCCTATGTCGCGACACCGACCTGAAATGTTTAAAAACCTTACAGTTTGGTCTCAATTCGACCCTGGGTTAGCAAGTGAGCTTTCGAAAGCTCGTATATGACCCAAAAATGATTATATATCATATTATATGTGTGCAATATTCATATTTGAATGATTAATGATTTAATTTGTGTATAATAGAATCGTAGTTGCTCTAACAACAAATGCGACATCCTATAGCTTAAACTAGTGATCGGGTTGAGTATGGGGTGTTACACTTTGCGAACTCATAACTAAGTCTTTATGTTCATACCAAGATTATTATACAATTGAAAACCATTATAAGTACATTACAACCTCAAGTTTGATGGGTGATGCGAAGCATTCAAGTCGAAACCACAAACTCCTCGATGAATCCATGACCTACGCATATAAATAACCAACGCGTGAGCTTGAAAATCTCAATAAGTACTCAAAGATTACCCTACTTATCCTATCTGTCATTAGTGTTGAGCCTCTTAGAAGTATTCATCACAAAGTTCACTCATGCCACAATTTTTTAATGCCACTAACAAATTCAATTCTTTTTACGAAATTATATAGGCCCAACTTGCATATTAATGGTTCATTAACCATTTACCTTATGAAGTCTAGATGAATAACTCCTACGAAGTGCTTAAGTAACGATCAAAACAAGTATATTTCTTAAGTCATAATTTCTTGTCACAATTATACATAAGTTTCCCTTAAGGCCCATTTGTTCCATACTCATAAACAAACTCTATAAGTCATTCGTTCATTAAGAACGTACAAAAGTAGAGATTTCAATCTCCCATCCTTATTTTAAGGTTTTTATACAAAGCTTGGTTCATAGTTTTACTCTTTTATTGTTGAGCATTTATTCATTTAGCTTAATCAACTTATAACAACTTTATTTGTTCAATTTTCTTTTCAACTTATTAAACTTTTAGTACATACCACATTAGTAAAGATATAACAAATTATATTCATAGGCTAATCTCGTTATCAAGATTTTAATTTATTTTTCCCTTAGTAAAACTCCAACAAAATGACTCGGATACACAAGACTTCATCCAGAACACTAGAGAGCACATAGCACTAATCTTCCAAAGCACACCAAAGAGTACTGAAGTGCTAAGCCCGAAGGCAATAGAGATTGCACATAAGTGCAAGGCTCGAAGGAAACAAAACTCCAATTGATATCAGAACTCCAAATCACAACCAAAATGTGCATATAAATCCCTATTGGCATGTCAATCATATCCAAATTATTTCACTAGCTTTACTAGGGCACATTATAATCATGAATAACTTAAATTAATCAAGTCCAATCACATAATCATTATCCAAACGAAGGCATATTCAGAGTTACAGAGTTCGGAGATTCATAAGATTTAAAGTATCATTTGAAAACTCATTGCCTAATTTCATATATAGGAACATTGAGTGTCTCACATATATACACATTTCACATAAAGACATTTTAAGTGCTTTCACATATACGTTGAAATTCATACTTTAATTTAGACTTTATAAACATGTACACTTTTCTATATTTTTAACACATGCCATAAAAATATATTCTTTATTCTTATTATGGATTCATACCAATGAAGGGTCACAATTTCTTATAATTATCATATTATGTATAGTCAAACTTAAAAAAGTGTAACACCTCTAACCCGTATCCGTCGCCGGAACAAGGTTACAGAGCATTATCGAGATACACAGATCAAATACAGACATTTCATATTATTTAACATTCATATAAGAAATTATTCATAAAGTCCCTTATATGAGCCTTCGAGGCCCAAAATATACATTATAAACAAGTCGGGACTAAACTGGGTACTCAGAGAATTTTTTACAAAATTTTAAAACTTTTCCTAGGTGCAGGGGACACATGCCCGTGTGGCTCACACGGCCAAGAGACACGCCCGTGTCACAGGTCGTGTGGGCATTCAAAATAGGTCACACGGTCGTGTCCCAACCCGTGTTAGTACCCGTGTAACTCTCTGACTTAGGTCACACGGCCAAGTCACACGCCCGAGTGCTAGGCCGTGTGAATATCATTAAATAGATTAGGGGTCACACAGCCAAGCCACAGGCCTATGTGCCAGGCCATGTGAAAAATCTTTAGTATTCTATTTAAAATTTTAAAATGCAAGGGACACACATCCAAAATACACGCCCATGTGCTAGGCCGTGTGCCACACACGGCTGAGACACATGCCCATGTCTCTGCCCGTGTAGACAAAATAAGGTCATTTCCTAGACTTATTTCTCTCCCCTTTTTAGCTTCAACCTAAACACATCAAATAGCACATATATAATCCATAACCAAGCAACCAAAACAAGCCAAATATATGGCTTAAACATATCATATTACCTTATACATCCAAGTATCCAATCTAACCAAATTGATCAATAATATATAACTTATTTGCATTAACTACACCAAATCAAATCGTACCTATTAGGTAACTATCATTTAAACATACCAAAACACATATCAATTACAAGCCATACCAATAGCTTGTTTCAACCATACATTTACATGCCATCATTGGCCAAATTTAGCTTATACATGCCATTATAACCTAAAATTAAATTTTACTATTTATACCAAAAAGTCCGAAGGATAGTGTGATGTAGCTCCGACTAGCTTCCATCCTTTACGAGCCTTTAAGTACTATAAAACAGAGGAATTAAAATAGAGTAAGCATTTAATGCTTAGTAAGTTTGTATAACAGGAATTTAACTTACCAATTAAAATCACATTTAAGGTAAGCAAATAAACATGCTCAAACCACATTGGCCAATTGCCTAGCACATATCCTCATCAAGCATGTTAGTCAAGTAATTCACATGAATACCGAGAACATGTTAGTCAATTTCCACATACATGTATTTATTACTTCAAGTGTCCATGAACATGTACATTTCATATCATATCTTTGTACTTCAAGTTTTCTCATAATAATTCATCTTGAATTCATATCATCTCATATCGAAACTTTACCCGTTTAATCCTTTAATATATCGATGGATACAAAGGTAATACACATGAAGTGTACAAATCTGAAATTCATTCATTCATATTCGGGGGTGCTCATTTGAGCACATAATCGAGAAGCTCTCTCTCAAGCCATATAATAAGAAGCTCATATGAGTAATGTAACGGGAAGCTTATCCGGGCTGTATAACGGGAAGCTCATGTTAGCCAATAACGGGTAGATCCAAAGAGCTATTAACGAGAAGCTCCGAATAGCCATATATTGGGAAGTTCAAGCGAGCCATATTGGGAAGCTTCAGAGAGCCATTAATCAGGAAGCTCACAAAGAGCCTTTGATCGGGAAGCTCACAAAGAGCCATATATCAGGACGCTTATAAGAGTTGCGTGATATATGGCTCTTCGTGAGCTTCCCGATTAAAGGCTCTTTGTGAGATTCCTGATTAATGGCTCTCCGAAGATATATAGTTACCTTTTTATTTCTCAATTCTTTCGTCTCACATGCCAAAATTTTGATCGGTTTCTCACTGTAAGTTATGTAAGGCTGAATCTCAACCTCTGTCGGGGAGATAACATGTGAAGGATTTGACCGATATCACCGTAACATAGACACGTGAAAGACATTGTGAATCTTTTCTCGTTCTGGTGGTAAAGCCAATCGGTATGCAATATGTCTGATTCTTTCAGTAATCTCATATAGCCCGATAAATCGTGAACTCAATTCTTCTTTTCGGCCAAATCGAGTAACTTTCTTCCAAGGCGATACTTTCAAGAATACATTATCGCCCACTTAGAATTCTATTTCTTTTCGTTTAAGATCCGCATAGGATTTCTGACGATCAGAAGCTGCTTTCAAGCTATCTCGAATCACTTTCACCTTTTTTTCAGTTTCTCGAATCACATAAACTCCATGTATCTTTTTCTCACTGACCTTAGCCTAATATAATGGAGTTCTACATTTGCGTCCATATAAAGCTTCATACGGTGCCATCTTAATACTTGACTGATAACTGTTATTATATGCGAATTCAACTAAAGGCAAATATTTTTCCCAATTGTCTTCGAATTCCAAAATACAATACCGAAGCATATCTTCAAGAATCTAAAACACACGCTCAGACTGACCATCAATTTGAGGATAAAATGCAGTATTGAAATGTAGTTGCGTGCCTAGAGCTTCTTGTAGTTTTTCCCAGAATCGGGATGTAAACTGTGGATCTCTATCATAAATAATAGAAACTGGCACACCATGTAATCTAACAATCTCAGAAATATATAATTATGCTAACTTGTCCAGAGAGTAATCCATACGTATCGGAATAAAGTGTACAGATTTCATCAAACGGTCGATGATTACCCAAATGACATTTTTTTCGGTGATAGGGGTAATCCTAACACAAAATCCATGGTAACTCTTTCTCATTTCCATTCCGATATCGTGACTGGCTGTAATAATCCCGAAGGTACCTGATGTTCAGCTTTAACTTGCTGACATATCAAACATCTAGACACAAATTCAAAAATATCACGTTTCATTCTCGGCCACCCGTACATCTTTTTCAAATCATTATACAACTTATTACTCCCTGGATGTATAGACATAGTACCACTGTGAGCTTCATATAAAATCTTCTGTACAAACTCTGAATTTTTTGGAACACAAACTCTGCCTCTAAATAACAGATAGTCATCAAGTCCAATCTAAAATTCTGAATCAGAAGTCGATTCACACTGTACCCGTTTAGCTTGTAACTCACTATCACTCTTCTGAGCTTCACAGATCTACTGTAGAAATGTCGGCTTAGCTTTTAACTCAGCTATGATTGAGCCATCATCAGACAATGATAATCGAGTATTCATCGTTCGCAAGGTAAAAGAGACTTTCTACAACCACATTTGCTTTTCTCGGATGATAGTCGATAACCAGATCATAATATTTCAATAATTCAAGCCACTTGCGCTGTCACAAATTCAAATCTTTTTGCGACATCAAATACTTTAAGCTTTTATGATCGGTGAATATATAGCATTTTTCACCAAACAAATAGTGTCGCCAAATTTTCAATGCAAATACAATAGCTGCCAAATCTAAGTCATGTATCAGGTAATTATTTTCATTTAGTTTAAGCTATCTAGAAGCATAAGCTATCACTTTATCTTCTTGCATCAAAACACAGCCTAAACCATTTAATGATGCATCACTGTAAATTACAAATTTCTTACCCGATTCAAGCTGAACTAGAACTGGTGCTTCAGTCAACAAGGCTACCAATTTGTCAAAACTCTACTGACATTTATCAAACCATTCAAATATCACATCTTTTTGCAATAGTTGTGTCATCGGTGAAGCTATCATCGAGAACCCTTTCACGTATCTCCGATAGTAACTAGCTAATCCCAGAAAGCTTCTAAATCCCAGAAAGCTTCTAACTTATGACACATTTTTTGGTGGTTTCCAGTTAACAATAGCTGAAATTTTATTCGAATCCACTCTGATGCCTTCAGCAGATACAATATGTCCAAGAAAACTAATTTCCTGAAGTCAAAATTCACATTTACTAAATTTAGCATACAACTGTTTTTCACACAAAGCTTACAAAATTATTCTCAGATGCTCAGCATGTTCGGCCTCATCTCGGGAATATACCAGGATATCATCAATAAACACCACCACAAATCTATCCAGATACGGATTGAAAATTCTATTTATTAAATCCATAAATACTGCAGGTGCATTAGTTAAGCCAAACGGCATTACCAGAAATTCATAATGCCCGTACCTGGTTCTGAAGGTTATTTTCGGCACATCCGAATCTTTCACTCGTAACTGATAATAGCCAGAAAGGAGATCAATTTTTGAAAACACTGTAGCACCTTTTAACTGATCAAACAGGTCATTAATACGGGGCAATGGATACTTATTCTTGATTGTAACTTTATTGAGTTGATGGTAGTCAATGCATAATCTCAATAATCCATCCTTTTTCTTGAGAAATAGAACTGGTGCACCCCCAAAGTGAGAAACTAGGTCGAGCAAAGCCTCTGTCAATCAGTTCTTGCAACTGCGCTTTTAACTCTTTTAATTCAGTAGGAGCCATTCTGTAGGGTGCTATAGGTATCGGTGTTGTCCCTGGAACAAGATCTATAGAAAATTCCACTTCTCTGATTAGTGGTAATCCGGGTAATTCTTCTGCAAACGCATCAGGATACTCACAGACTACCGGCGCTAATTTAATATTTGATTCAGACACCTTAGTCCAACCCATAGGCAAGATAAGCTCATAAGAGCCATAATTGAGAAGCTCATGTGAGCCAATAACCGGTAGCTCCGAAGAGCCATTAATGGGAAGTCTGAATAGCCATATATCGTGAAGTTCAAACGAGCCATATTGGGAAGCTCCGGAGAACCATTAATCAGGAAGCTCACAAAGAGGCTTTGATCAAGAAGCTCACGAAGAGTCATATATCGGGAAGCTTATAAGAGCTGCGTTGTGCCCACAACATATGCAGGATCACAACCGATCAGGATGCTCCGAAGAGCTATTAACGAGAAGCTCGTAAGAACCATATAACGGGACACTCTTTCGAGCTATGGTGTGACCGCAACATATGCAGGACCACAACCAATACGAGAACCCTGTATCCAATTGAATTTCATTTATTCAAACGAGACTTAATATTTTTTGGGCATTTTCGGATATGTAATCAATTTCATATACATAACAAATACACAATTCACATATACTATATTTATTTCAAACATATAAATATACACAAATTAGTTACACGAACTTACCTTGACAATGTTCGTGTACGTAAAATCCTACTAATTCGACATTTTTTTCTTTTCCTCGATCTATCTTCGTATTTGAGTTATTCGGATCCAATTAAGCTAAGTAAGCTTGCTTGGGTTCTCTTCTCTTACCTAGGGTTTCCATGTAAAAATAATTTAGGAAAGATGATAATATGATGATATTTTTATTATTTTATCATTTATCATCTTTTATTATTTTACTATCCAATTTCATCCTTTTCTTTATTTAATTTTCCATGGATGAATCATCATACTTATCTACTAACTCCTCTTAATAGTCTATTTTCCATATAAGGACCTCCGATTTTGAATTCCATAGCTATTTTATACTTATAGCTACTAGAACTCAACTTTTGCATTTTATGCAATTTGGTCCTTTCCATCTAATTAAACATGTAATCGGTAAAATTTTCTTAACAAAATTTTTATACAATATTTCTATCATACAATAGACCATAAATTAATTTTAAAATAAATTTTTTACGAACTCAGATTTGTGGTCCCGAAACCACTATTCCGATTTCACTGAAAACGAGCTGTTACAAAAAGGGTCATTATAACCTCACATATTGATGCAAGAAACTCAGTTCAATTCAAATGCCATAATAGAGATGAGTTTAGTTTCCCTCAAGGCCCAATTGCGATCCAAATCTCAGCTAAAGACAAAACTCAACTTATTCATTCAAGACTTTATCACGAAAAAAATTCAAGAACAAAAGTTAAAGATTCAAGACGATAGATTTTTGAGTAATGAAGAATTATAAGGGACTTCTTTTGTGCGTAGGCCTAAAATTTAAATCCATGATGACAAGCCCATGTGGAAAAAGTTAACAAGCTTAGGCACTTCACTTCAAGGACCCCAATCGATCCCATAAGCCGGTTTCATATTGGGTTCAGGTTTTAGGCTTAATTTTTATTATATATGAGTCCAATATTGTATTTATCATCTCTTATTATTTTATTATTCTGAATTGTTAATAATTATTAAGTATTTTAAGTTATTTAGGAGTTTTATATCAACAAGAAAGTTTGGTTTAAAACTACTTCTTGTTTAGATTAACTAGAGTTTTAGTATACTTAAAAGTTTTATTTAGATTTATGTAGCTGGCCTATATATAGGTCATTGCATTGTACACAAATCACACAATTCATTATTATTCAACTTCTCTTTTGAGTTAATAAATTCTCTTTGAGTTTTCTTTTCAAGAATTTCCCTTGAGTTTCTTTTAGAAGAGTTTTAACAATTTTTTCAAATTGTGGGGGTCATCTTCAAACTTTTTCTTGCCAAGTTTTTTTTCTTGGAGGGAAAATTAGAGCCGCTTAAAGGGGGTTGTGGATTCTTTATGTTTCTAAGGCTTCTTAGGTCTTCTACATACCACGCCCTATCTTTCTATGTATCTTCTTTATTTTCTTCATTATTGTTCTAATACTAGATTTATTATTCTATTTTAATTACCTTAGTTGTTTTTTAAAATTGTTTTATCTGACTTGGATTTGATTGCGTTTCAGGTAGTGTCAAAATCCAAGTTTCTTTCCCAACGTCTAGCGTTCTAAGTTAAATATGTGACTTGAACAAACTTTACGATCCATTTCCGTCCTACCACTCTCATTCTTGATCACATATAGTTAAGCCTCTAATTAAGGCCACACAAATGTTACCACGTATTAAAATTATGTTCATAGCAACATGTCAACCTTATTGAAAATCTTTGCAAAATTAATAAATTAATCACATAATTGACTTTGGTCACAGATTAGCATATTACCTCATTATCGACACATTTGTTCTTTATTCACAATTCACAAATCACATTTATTAGCCATTCAATGTGGTAAGTGCATAAATCTAAATTTATTTGTGATTATTTTTCCTTTGATTTGTGATAATTAAGTATTTAATTATTTGATTTTGTCTCATACTTTGTTGTTCTTGGTTTAGGTGAACAATTTTAGAAAAAGGAGCATAAAGTTTTTTTTTTTACAAGTTTTTGCAAATTGGACTTTCAACACAACACGACTTTAGTATTTTGACCATAACATGAGCTATAGGGTTTTGTTTTGAGCACATAACACACCATTTTAAAGGGAATTGAAAGATATAACCAAAGTTATTTCACAACATAAGCCCAAAAAATGTCCGGAATGTGTCCAAAAATAGCCTGGAAGTTTGACATGAAATCAGTTAAACTTTACTCTTAGTATTATTTTATTTTTTTGTTTTCTTTATTTTAAGGATTGCTAAACTCTTTTTCTAGTCCAAGGAACTAATTTGAATCGGATAATTTGTGATATCTAACTACTCTTCATATTCTCTTTGTTTTTTAGTATTTGTATGCCTTCTGATTTAATTACAAATATTCGGGTTTGTTGACTATTGGTATTGTATTCAAGTGCTTAGAATATTTTCCTTGTTAATTAGAATTATTAAATCTATAATTGTTTAATGGTTTAAATGTAAAATTAGTACCTAAACTTGTCCATTTCTCCTAAATTGGTATTTCAGGTTTGTTTCCAAAATTGTTACCCGCACTTTTTTTTTCAGTCAATTAAATCAATACTTTTTTGTAATGTCGTTAAGTTTAGAATAGGTCACAGAAGAAGATTGTGACATGTGGCATTAATGACATCATGATGATGTCAAAATATAAAAAATATACTAAAAATTAAGAAAAATTCTTTTAAAAATCATAATTTATTTTTTTAAAAAAATTAAAAATCTAAAAATATATATAAAAATGATAAATTTAAAAAAAATTCTTTTTAAGATTTCTTTTCTTCCCTTTCCTCAATTTCTCCTTATCTTCTTTTTTTCTCATTCTTCCTCCCTCAACCCTAGCCAGCACCTAGCCCACGCCATCATGATTAGCCTATTTTTTGTCCCGAAAATGGCATTTAATTGTTGCTCTCCACTCCCTCTTCTGAATCCTTCGATTAGATTTCTCGAAAAATTTCCCAAAAGCCACAAAAATGGCATCAACTGTAACACCTCGAATTTTGGGCCTAGAAGAAATATGTTTTGAACAAGGGAACAAATAGGAAATTGCACATAAATATTTATTTGTACAAGGAAGTGACATAAATGAATGTTTGCTTCAGTGGTTAAGAGATTTAGGAGTGTTTGGAAGTGTCTGAGAAGTCAGGGGTTCAAGCCTTGGCTTATGCAAAAAAAATTTATTTTAAGTGAATAAAATCCTTGGATCTAGATAGTAGGTTCTTAAAGTATTGTGGTGAAAATATGATACAAAGGAGTTGTTGGTCTAGTGGTAAGGGGCATGTAGAGTGTACATGTGGTCTAAGGTTCGAGTGGTGGTGCATTAAAAAGGGAGTATTTATTTTGCTACCTAATTCGTGTGAGTGGTAGAGTTGGATTGAAATACTGCTAAATGGAGTTCTGATTATAGAGAGAATATTGGGATTTTGGGAGGTTGTTGTTGTGGAGAGCTATATATCATCTCATTTGTTCCTTGTTCTCGATAGGAGATCGGCGAGGTTTGGTGGTGGTCGAGGTTGATTGGCACATTGCCTGGGAACCAAGGATGCAATGATCATTGATTTTCGAAATAAGAGTGTTTGGAACAAAGGGAATCTGCAAATTGCATCAGGTGTGTAACCACCCCACTGTAACTGTAGAACGAAAAAAGCTGAAATACGACGTTAAGACCACACGAGTGTGCGACCGCTCGTGTGGAAAGCCAAACCTGTGCATGGGCGATAAACTGTGGGCTCAATGGGCTTGTGGACTCCACACGGATGAAATCCACTATTTAAGACAAATATTGCAATTATGTGGATTCCATAGCCGTGGCAAAATCTGGGCTGAGCGGGTAGCACGAGCGTGTGGGCCCACTTGGGCCGAGTATTAGGCCTTGGGCCCATTTATACTATTATGACCATTTAGGTTACCTGAGTCGCTCAAGGCGACTGCGGACCTTTCGAGAGGTCAATAAATGACCGAATTACCCCCACAGGGTAAAATGACCGAATTACCCCCACAGGATAAAATGACCGAATTACCCTCACAGGGTAAAATAACCGAATTACCCCCATAGGATAAAATGACTAAAATACCCCCATAGGGTAAAATGACTATTATACCCCTAGGAGATGAAATGACTGTGATTGAGCATGACATTTTGCATACACGTACGATATTATGTCACGACATATTGCATGGGGATGGGTTGTTATATTTAGAGGAAGTGTACTATACTGATAATGTTGCACAGGTCGCCCAAAAAGACTGTGGACCTATTGATGGCTATATGCTGTTTATTTTACTGGCAGCTTTGGTGCGATATTGGTGTGTTGGCTGGGTGGGTCGATTTTATCCCCACATAGTGTGTTGGTGGTACGGAACGGTGTGTTGGCTGGATTGGGATGGATTGATATTGTACTGTACCGATACTGTATTGGGCTAAGGCCCACATTGTTGCTGTATTGGGTTAAGGCCCACATTGTTACTGTATTGGGCTAAGGCCCACACTATACTGTTACTGAATAGGGTTCAGACCCAAACTGGCACTGCTTGTTGTATATTGATTGACTGATAGGGGATTACATACTGAGTTTCGTAAACTCACTGTTTCCTTTTAACCGTGCAGGTAATCCTCAGTATTAGGCGATTTGGTGCTGCGAGAGACTCGGAGGTGGCCACACAACTGCAGCAGTTCTACATTTGCTTTCATTTAAATTTAATGTTTATGTTGGGTTTTGTTTGTGTAATAAGGCCTTTAAGTTTGTTTAAATTTTTAATTGGGCTCTTGCTTACTTATTTTAAACTGCTAGTTTAGGAGATGACAAATTTTTAAACATTAGAGTTTTCAAAAGCTTCCGCGATTTTATGTCAACCTTTTATATCAAAAGCAGACAACAAGGCAAACGTTTTGGCTAGATGATTTTTTAAATAATAATTACGGGGTTTTTAAGCCTAGAAGCAAACTTTTACCAACGAGTCCAATCTTTCGAAAGACACTTCAACGTGACACACTAGATCCAACCGTAACGTCTAGGCCGGGTTTGGGGTGTTACATCAACTTTTTAACTTCTCTAACGCCACTCTAAATATCCGATCGTTAAACCATATTGTAACTTTGACTACGACTTCTCCTTAGTATGATGAACTTCTTCATTACTCAGATCTCTCAAAGGGGTTTAAAATAAACAGACCTCCAAAATTAGAAACATTAGTTTCCTGTGCTTGATGGGTTGGCTATTACAGCTATGCTGGTCGATGTTTAGCCCTTTACCAAATATTTTTTGTAGCCATGGGGTTTGAAGGTCTCGATATTAATTAGGATTGAAGGGTTGGTTTGGGGGTCAGGAGTAAGAATCAAGCCTTTAAGAATGCTCACATTCTACAGCAATCTATCCCTAACCCATGCCTACCTATAGAATTTTTACCTTTTCATTCTAATTATCTTCGATTTGGGAAACTATTAGCTCAACAAAGGTAAAACTAGTTTTCAAAAGGAACGAAACAGAGAAACCATGCCTCAATCCAAGAGTGCCAACACAAAACTAAAACCACAAATAAAATAATATGTCTCTACAAACTCCTAACTTAGCAAATGAGTTAGAAAATTCATTAGCTTCCCTAAAAACATTAACAAAGGTAACGTATTCTATAACAAGGAAACAAACCTGTCAATCTTTACAAACACATTCCAAAGCCTCTAAGGCCGAGTTTCTTTTTTATATAATCTGGTTTGTGATATTTATAGCAATAAAATTTTTCTCAAAATCGCACCCGTGTTTTCTGCTAGATGGATGTTGGAAAAAATTTAATTTGAAAATAGTTTTCTTGCATGACGAAAATTAAATTTTTTTTAAAACTGACCCGATTTGTGATATTTTTAGCAACAAACCCTAAACGATATGATGCTTGTGTTTTAGGATAGACGGATCCTTGTCGTTCCCGACTTTCAACTAAATGATCTTCTTCACTATTCTCGTACCAACAAAGGTGTAAATGTGGATCTTCGGTAGGCTTTCACAATTGTCGGATTGAGTCCATTGTATAAAGGCACAACATATTGGCAGATGGGGTAGTCTTAGTCATTAGTAACAATGACTGAATTATAAGAGTTGTAAAAACCTCATTGGTTTTGATTTTGTCATAGAGGATACATAATTACCTGAAAATAGAAAAAGATATAAAATAAAATAAATTTAAACCAAGTTGCAAAATAATTATCTTCACGAATAATAACAAAATATAGTCCCCAGCAATGGCGCCAAAAACTTGTATCGTCACGTGATTATGTGCAAGTGTACACAGTCGTACAAATAATAAGTAGTAAGTAAAAAAATTATCTTTTCCACAAGGACTGTGTGGTAATTATTTACAAAGTTAATTTTTAATCATTTTGGTTAAACAAGATAAAGAAGAATAATTTTGATGGAATGACGCAATTTAAATTAAAGAATTAAATCAATGTTCAAATACCCACAAAACAAAACAACATACATTGCAGAAATGATCACAATAGAAAATAAACACAAGGCATAATATAACATAACATGAATGAACTAAAATAAAATATTTCACTTTAACAAGAATTCATTAGTAATCGTAAAAAAAATCTTACGAGAGATTCGTGGCAATATGAAAATTCATTCAACTCATTTTAATTAAAACATAAGCTTCTCCTGAAGCCCTATTAGGTCCCTAAGTTAATTAGCATATCCCTATGTCAAAAACTAACTTATCACCCTCCCAGACATTTACACAGTTTATGCATACAATAATTATCTTCCAAAATCAACATGATATGCACCATTTAGATTTTATGTCTATTAATTATTACCTTTTCCCATATTAAACAGTTAATTCAATAACTTATAAATGTTGGCCATACATTCACAAGTATAAACATGCTTTAAACCTAAATGAATGAAATAATCATTTGCTCGGAATGTTCAAGAAACATCTAATAAACTCAAATCAAAATTCATATCCATTTTGAATAAACAAAATTAAGTCAAGTCATATTAAACTGAAAATATAAAGATGAGATGCAATCTTATCTCCTGACATAGAAAACAATAATTTAACAAGACAGAGAAGGATAAGAAAGAGTAGTTGAGGCACGCTATCCATGGCTATTTCACAATGTAAAGAGTAAACAACTAAATGCAGGGGCTATCTGCGGCTACTCCTTGCGACTTTCCACAATGGCTTTCCTCCTCATTTTTAGGTTAAAAATCACCTAAACATCTTTAAATTGATCTCCTAGCTGCTTTCATTTCGACAAGTGATTGCCTTATTTTGTGGACTAAATGTCTAGCAAGCCATGAGAAAGGCAAAAAACACTTAAAATGAATTTTTCTCTAAAAACTAATTTGAGAAAATGATGTGTTGAAATGATGAACGAAGGCCTCCTTTTATAGTTGGAAATCCCCAACTTCCCATGCCAAAAATAGTAAATAAAATCTCCCCATTATCCCCTTAGTCATGTCGTCCCTTGTATGGTGGAAGAATGAGTCTTCCTTGCTAAATTTAGCAAGTTAGCTTATTTCCCTCTCTCCTTAGTTGTCATCCCTTGGTGTGAGGAAGAATGAGCCTTCCTTGTTATTTTTAGCAATGAAGTTATCTTTTTTTTTCTCTCCATGCATGGCTGATCACATGTGGTCCAAGTGTGGTGGATTTTTTATTGTTATTTTTAGCAGTTAGTTGATGATTGAAAGCTTAATTCAGGGGATGTTGGTGCTAACTTTTATTTGGCAAAATATAAGGTCAAATTTACTATATATGGGAGTTGAATGGCTAGTTTAGAGGCTGCTAATTTTAACAATGAATAGTTGCCAACTTATTTTTCTGGTAAAAATGGGCAAGTGGAATTGGTTTTGGACCTCCAATTTAAGAAAATATTGAGCTTCCTTGGAATTCATACTAGATCATCACCATTTTGAAGTCCATGTGACTGCAATATTAATCTTTTAACATGTACATGTCTAAGACCCAAATACAACAAAAATTTTGTCATCCTTTCCCTTATCCCAATTAATCAAAAAAAAAAAAGAAGTAAAATAACATGTATTTAACATAAATTCACTAAATTAACACATTCTTGTGGAAATGGTAAAATATAACAAAATAAGGTAAAAAGCCATAGAAAGTGTTATTTTTATACTCAGAATTAACATGGATTGTACATAAAAGAGTGATGAAATATCTATATATTTTGGCGTTTACAAAAATTGGACATATTTTTTGCATAGCATCATGCTAACAAGAATGAATCCAATAACGAATGATTTAAAGAGATAAAAAAATGAATCCATACCACTTTCACAAAGAACAAATACCTGTGTCAAGTCCATTTATGCATGCGACACATATATGACCATCCACACTAAAGATAAATTCTCATTAATAAGGAGATAGTTTACAATCAAAATAACTAATACTAATATAATTCAAGCAATAAGAACAACCAAATCACCTCAAAGGAAACAACATAATATAAATGTTTGCCACTAGACCAGCACAATTCTTGCCGTAGGCAAAAAAAAGTCAATAGCGAGATCAAAACAACTAGAGCAAAGGAGTAGACAAGTACTAAAGGCATGATAATGTTCAAAACTTGAATGATAACAGAGAAACCTACAAGAGGGACTTCGGAAATGGAAAATAAGTTATATAGGAAAAGTGTCCAAAACCAATAGAATCACATCAACAGAACCAACCAATACAACAAAAACAACATTCTTAATATCCTCAACAACTCAAGACATAAACAACAGAATTTAAATGGAAAGATAATAACAACATAATTTGAGCAATTCTCCAAGCATTCAAATTTAAAGGCTCAAATATTTTTAATTTTAAAATTATTTATTTTCAAAATGCTTTAAAGTGAAGATTGCTTGATTTTGGACACAAAATTAGGGTTTTTTATTGTAATCTCTTATCATATTGTTGTTATATATTTTTTTATTTTCAACAAAAAGATATTGCTTTGATATACCAAAATTATGAAGCGGTTGAGATCAAGCAACGATCTCGATTCTTATGATGAACATGCTAACAAAGAATTGAATTAGAAGTAAAACAAAAATCGATCATCTTTTCACTTTTACATTTAGTTTTCCTATTTTTCTCTTTTTTCTGAAAAGAAACAAAACTATAGAATTAGAAAAAAGAAAATCATACAGAGATCCTACAGAACAAAGCCACATACAAACAGAGGAACCCAAACCAGAAATAAAATAAAGTCAACAAATTTTGAATAAATACCTGTAATTTTTTAGTAACAAAAAATTGAAGCCTGCAAGATAATTTATAAAATAGAAAACTGATGAGATTGAAATGGAGTTGGAAGGGTTAGGGATTTGGTCATTGGGAAAGATTGAAGAAGTTCATGAGGGGCAATGGTGTTTAGGGCTTTGGAAATGGAGAAATGAGTGAATAAAGAAGCTGTAGTTGAAAGTGCAGAAAATATGATAATGAAAAAATGAGGGCAAAAGTGAATAAGTTAAATCTTTTAGCATTCCTATTATGCTCTGAATGGGCAATATAGAGGGTGGGGAAAAGAATGGTATTCAACCTCTATTTAGTGATTAGTAGGAATAGAGAGCTAAACAAAAACACCCGTAATAGACAATTACACTATACTAAACTTTTGATTTGATGTAGGCCTATTGAATTTAGGTAGAATGCATGGTTCATTAAATTGAACCAAACATGCTGTAATGATTTTTCAAGTACCAATCTCAAACTTATTCGCATATCTAGTTAAAAGCCAATAACTTACTCTCACACCAATAATGGTATGTGGAGTCCTTTTTTGAAGAACCATGACATGAAAAGTACTAGTTACTTTTTGATTGCTCATATATTTTTACTCACAAAACATGAATATTCAACACTTTTAAGCACGACAAACTGTAAGCATGATGGTATCAAGTTTTTATATATTAGTTTTATAATTAAACACTTAAAGCAAGTATTCCAAGTGTCATTCTTCCATAGGTGTTGATAAGGAATTATGCAATAGTCACTCAAATCACTAGTTAAATGATTGTCAACTTAATCGATTTAAGAATTATTAGTCCAATTCAATTCAAAGTCATGAAAACTATTTTAGATTATCTACCAAGTACACTAACCTAACTCTTCTTTCCTTGCCTTAGACTATACAATTAACACGAAGATGGTTAATCGGTCAACTAGTTACTAAAAAAGTCAACATATATGTCTTAATTCATTCGATTTCCATCATTAAGTAGAAATCTCCTTTTGGTCTCATCCTAACCACCTAAGATCTCTTTTTAGTCTTACCTAGTTCATAGCTCACCTTATGGTCTCATTATTTAGCCTGATTGGGTTAAAAATTTACTCGATAAACCTACCTCCCAGTTTCATCTATCTAGATATTTAACTAGAGGCATCAATTCTAGCTTAATAAGAAATGCAACACAATCAAACGATCAACCAATCATTAACATGTCTATTAACAACACTTAGAAACCATCATTCCAATTAACAATCAATAAAATCTAACACAACATGGTAATCACAACACAAATGATCACTCTATACATTCAACCAACATAAACTAATTAAGCACAAGTTTAAAAATGCTCATCCATGAAGAAAATTCCACATTTGGAGCTAGAGTTTGTATCGAACTTTGTATTATGTTGCCATCAACAAGAAAGGGATGGAAAAGTTATAACAAATTCAAAGTTTCTACAAAATTTCCTCTAAAAGCTTTCTAAAGTATGAAAATGCTCTCTAAATTCTCTATTCTTCTCATAATTACAATTCAAGACAAGTTCATATAGTAATGAGCTAAATGACTAATGCGTCCTTACTAAAATAGACTTTTCAAATTTCTGAAGTCAAAATTCCAATAAAATGTTGATATGTGTATGGGGGCCAATGTTCATCCTCAGAACATGTTGGGCTTAACCTTCTACAAAGCATACTTGGCAAGCTAAAATGACCTTGTGACTTGCGATGCATTTTTCGATGGGATCCAGACATTTTTAGCTCGATATTCTATTATCGATGAAAGATCTATCTTTTAGCTTTGAAAAGCGCTTTGAATCACCTTATTTTGAGTTTGAGAGCTCAAGTTATGTTTGTTTTAGTAAAGGCTGTGCGAGTAGAATTTCTAGACAAGAGTATTACGGGAAATTACATATTTCGGCCTTTAATTTTAGTTTAAATAAAGTTAGGTTTGATTTTAAGGCTTAATTTTGATTATATATGAGCCCAATATTTTATTTATTAAGTTTCATATTTTGTTTATTTATTCTGAATTTTAGGATATTTAAAGTATTTAAGTTGTTTAGAAGTTTTATGCTTTTTAGTCAACAATAAAGTTTAGTTCAACTAGAACTACTTCTTGTTTAGATTAGTTAAAACTTCATTATATTTAGAAGTTTTATTTTGATGTAATTAGGTAGCTTATATAAAGGCATCTTCATTGTTCATTAGGTATGATGTTTGATTATTTGATTCAATACAACTCTTTGAGTTTCTCTCTTTGCAAGATATCTTTCATGTGATTTTTGGAAGTTGTTTTCTTCTTGGTTTCTTCAAGAACCATGAGAATACACTCTTCATGCTCCAATTTACTAGGGTTCAACCTTAGGGGGTTGGTTAGAACCATTTGTAAAGCTTGTTGAAGATTCTTCTTAAAAAGGTTTTATAGGGCATCCCCTTTTCATTACCTTTTATCCAATCTTTTTCCATATTCTTCATATCTCTATTAATCTTGATTATGTTCATTAGAATATTTTTTCTAATGTTTTATCTTCTTGTTTGATTATAAGTTTTAAGATCCTAAGTTATCCCTTCAAATCTATTAATATTTATTCATTTAATTTTCTTAAAATGAACATAAAATTACCCTTCCTAAGTATTGGATTTGTTGCCCTAAGATTAGTATTTTCATCTATGTACACTTGTAACTTTTTCGAACAAATTGGTTAATAAAATTATTCATGAATTACATTAATACCCTTTGTATATTGTCATCACATGGTTTTTGCATGTAAAATAAAATAGAAGCAAATATTAGCTCATTGGTTGTCTAATGTTTAACTAATACTAAGTGGTTTTATGTGGTAGAATTGTAATACGGAAAGACAACTTATATTAGTAGATGAACCTAAACATGTCCTTAGTTTAATCGAAAATGAGGAAACCGATTGAAATACTAATATGTCATCTATCAAGTCCAATTGGGGAGATGCCTTATCTTGGGCATCAGAGTAGATGACTCTCAGAAGATAGATATATAGATGTGACTGACTAGACTGACAGTATATTGGACTGCACCCAAGAAGAATAGGTCCTGAATCTATTTATGAATTTATTCACTTGTGACGTTCAAAGTGTGACATGCCTTAATCTTGAGTGGATGATGAACTATGTAGGTGTGACTTGTATACTTTGATATAAGTAAAAGCCTGAGTTCAAATAAATAAGGAATCGAAAGTTGGTACGTTGGCTATACGACTTTTGTAGTATGTAGCGTCATTCAAAACAACGGAATTCATCACTCGAAATATGGGTAAATGATATCCTTTCATTGGCATTACATAATAGATGAAAAGTAAACGTGACCACAAGTTATTCTTCTTTGTGATGAATGACTTGATTACTGTTTGATTGTAATTGACTTTTCATGAAAGAAAATCTAATGGTTACCATGAGATAAAATAGGATCATATTGGGAGAGTGGATTTATCCCAAAGAGATTAAAGATATCCTATGAGGGTAACACACTTATGACAAGATCATTAGACAAGCACTGATCGAGTTGCATTCGTAATGGTATGTCGTTAGGGAGAGCTCAGACACAATACTATAATGGAATGATTTCATGATCAAATGAGTTTATAATTAATAAGCGAAAAGTTGGAAGTTAATTATAAATCATTTGAACCCTTATTACATATGTCCAATCGGTCCCTCTGCTAGCTTGTTGAAACCAAAAATGAATTGCATGTTGAATCAAATGAAGAAAAATGGATAATAATGATAAAATTTGAGAAATAGGAAACATTCGAAAATAAATGTGGTTTTCTCATTAAATGGAAATAACCTAAAAATTAATTTATGGTTTTTGAATTTTTATTTATTTAATTAAATGATTGAAGTTAAAAATTAAATTAAATTAATTGGCCATAGTGAATTCATTGAATGTAAAAATATTAAATATATTTTCTCATAGATTCTCTTACAAGAAAGTTGCAACGATTTTTAACGGAACTAAAATCGGATTGAGAAAATTAGTTAATTGGATATTAATTTATTTAAATTAGTTTATGATTTTATTTTGGAAAATAGAAAAACATGTATTGGATTGGATTGAATTATAAAGTGTTGGGGTACTTATAATTGAACCTGATATGAGAGAGGCCCAAAAGCCCCTTATGCTAATACATGGGACGACAAACCCTAGTATATTTAACTAGGGTTGACGCACTCTCTTTCCTAGTTAGGTTAGGACTTTGTTTTTTTTTATCACCGATAGGGCTAAAACACAACTTTAAGATATTGTTATTCTGTCTGAAAATAGTGAGAATTTATTTTAAGTATAAATTCTATTTTCTGGCATAACAATTTTACCGGTTTCTATTAAAAAGAGAGTTTTGCTTTTCCACTGAAAGTAAAGTAAATAATTTCTGGTTCTGTTTTTGATTTGAATCCGATCGAGCCCACACTCGAAGTAGTTTGTGATACGAGAATACTGGAGAAGGTCGTTTGGTTAAAAGTCGGGAACGATAAGGATCCATATAGCTAAAAACATAGGTGTGATTTTAGTAAAAGGTTTATTGCTACAAATATCACATATCGACTCGATTTTCAAATTTTTAATTTTCCATTGTGTAAAAAATCGTTTTGGAATCGGAGTTTTTCCAACACTAAGTATATGATAATCCCACATAATAACTATTTTGATTAACCCCTATTGCATACCTTACTAGTGAGGAAAATAAGTCTAAAATAAAGTGGCATCTGCAGTGTTATTTACTTAGAGTTTTCCTCAAATTCGCCATTTTTAAGTTAACCGCCACAAGTTTCTGGAACATTTTTTAGTCATTATATCATTTGATCTTTAATTCTTTTTTTCTAAATTGATATCTAAATTTATTTTCAATATTCAATTTGATATCTAGATCGAACGATATCATATGATCCAATGAAAGTTTGAAAAATGTGTTCTAGTAAAACATATTAGCACTTAAATGTGAAAAGAAAAAAATTAAGTATCAAATTGAACGTTGAAATTAATGGCGAAACCACATTTTGGGTTGACCCCACAAAAATTCTAAGAAAAAATATCTTTATAAAAAATAATATAAATAGTAAATTGAGTTATTGACCCACAAAATTATTTGAAAAACACCCACTAAAATTAAAAATTAAATATTTTCTTATTTTCTTTCAACATTCATCATTTTTTCAAAATTTTCTTATTCTCTCACACTTTATCCATAATTTTTACAAAATAGATTATCGGTCTTTTAATGCTTTTAAGTAGGTTTCTCTAATTTGATAACTATTCTTCTTTTCTTTTCAAGCTTTGATCTCTAAAAATTAAAATTGTGACTTTACTTGTTATACATTAGAATTTTTATGCAAGATTAAGTTTTTATTGATGGAATGATTTGGGGATATTGATTTTGTATGAGATCACTAATATCTTGATTGACTTATATTTTTAGATAACATTAATACAAATCCTTGAAGAAATTAGGCTTGATTGTTTTATAATCTCATATTTCTTAAATATAGATTAAAAATTAGAATTTTTGGTTAAAAAATATTATTAGTGTGATTTTGTGCATCTTGTGTTTGTGTTCGTTTTGTGTTTTACACAATGCATTCTCATGGCACCAAAAGTATTTAATTAGCTTTTATTGTTGTGAAGGGAATTATGTTTTATCCAGTAACTACCGGCGAGAATTCTGAAATAAGATTTTCTTGTGATAAAAATCGTATGCATAAAAAATAATTTTATTTATCCCTATTGATTAGAATATTTAGCTTATATAAATTGCTATTAGTCTAATACTAATAATATAGTTTTGACCATATTATGCATTAATCTATATGAAATATTTAGAAATATTTATACATTTTAACTTTTGAAACTTGACCCCACAACCACAATATCTTGCCCCTAGTTGAAGCCAAACTCAGTTACTTGCTTAATTGGGACAAAAGATGTAACACCCCATAATTTGGGGTTAGAAGTTTTGAGGTTTGTAGTTAGGATCTGTGAGAAGGTCGAGCAGTTGAGTTTATTGTCACGTTTTGTTGTCAGATTGAGTTATTGGTTCAGTGGTTATGTGAGTGTTAGTTTATCCTTGGGTTTCGGGTTTGAGTCCTCATGTGTGCTTTAGAGGAAGTTTACTTTAATTTTGTGTCTTTGAGGGTTGAATTAACCTTATTTATTTATTTTTATTTTATTTGACTTTTATTTAGTGAATTAAAGAGAAAAGGGTAAATAATTTCAAATCTTTCTCACGTTTTTTTTTTGTTGTTCTTCACTGCTCTCCACATTCTTTTTCTGTTATTTTTCTGTTCTCCCCAAATTTTCAGTTCTCTTATTTTCTTGCTTCTTCCATTTTACAATTTATTATTGTTTGTTAGTCAAGAGTTGTATGATTTCTTCGCCTTCCTTCAATTCAATTTCGAGACGGCGATGTGTAAGTATAGATCTTCTTAATTTTACAATTGGGGTTTTGTTTTCTTGGATTGTTTAGGAAGGTTCTAATTGTGATAAATGTTGGTTGTGTATATTGGTAGAACTGAGTTTTAGATTGAGGCTGTGGTGGTTCATTGGATGTTTTGGGGTGCTTTAAATTGCAAATCAGGTGTGTTTCTGAACTGTTTGAATTCAGTAGCCAATTATTGTTGGATTTCGGGAAAATCTGCAAAATTCTGATGTGTTCTGAATGGTTAGCGATTGGGGTTCATTTTGTTGTTGCAAAACCTCGATTTCAGCCCGTTTCGCTGTGGTTTCCTGACCACTCGGGCGGTCCACATGGCCGTGTAACATTGAGAATTAAAGATTTTGGACGTTTTCCAGTGCCACACGACCATGTGGCTACTGTTTGGGGATTTTTTTCAATTTTCACACAAGCGTGTGCCTTGGACAGACAGTCGTGTCCCTTAGCACACGAGTGTGTGAGATTTCCACACGGACGTGTCTACTCCACACATTATTTTGGCACTTGTGGACAGTGAGTTACACAGGCAACTCACACGATCATGTAACTCAGACACACAGGCGTGGGTCTCTTCCACACGGGCGTGTGCCCTTTCCACACGACCATGTTGATCTTCACACGGCTTAGACCCTTCCACACGGTCGGGGCATACGGTCGTGTGGCCCTGTTTCACAGATTTTTGTTCAGTGTTACAAATTGACTTCTTTTATGTTTCTGTGTAATTCGACCATCGATTAAGCCTTGGTAACTGTGCTCGGGACTCCGCTACAACTTGGACTCATGTGTGTATTTGAGTGTGTAGGATTTAATTTAACTATATGTTTGAATTTTAATGTGATGTTACCTAGTAATTAAATACAATCATAACTGATTCTGAATCTGATCGACTGGGTATGTGCATTTCTGTTTCTGTATGATTGACTGTATGTAGTGTGCATTTCGCATTTGCATTAAAATTCTGGGATGTTGGTTGAGAAGAGAAGGAAGACTGATTTCGTATTTGCATTTGCATGAAAATTCTGGGATGTTAGCTCAGCTGTATATTATTATTTGAGTGGCTTAGTTCCACAATATATGGTGTGTAGGGTGGATGAACCTATCATGGTCCTATGTGGTGTGCAGGGTGGTCGAAGTGGTGTTCAGATAGTTGGGGTGAGTTTTTGATTCGTTACATTCTCTATGCATTTGAATATATGTCTGATTATGCGAGCATTGAAATGTTGGTGATATGGTAACTATGAAATGATGTGTTTTAATTAATATGCATTTTGGTATGCTTTGGAAGCACCTTGTTGATTGGATTATCGGTTGAGTTTTTCTGTTTATGACTTGTGTTCATATACTGTTCTGGAATATTGTTGTGTTCCTCCGTCTTTTACCATATGTTGTGTTTCGGACTCACATTGAGCTCGCGTGGCTCATCCCTTTAGTTTCTCCCTTTCAGGCAAATTCCATGTTTTGAAGTTAGACTCGACGACCGGAGGTCTTTGATTGATAAGTTTTGAATTAATCAAATAAAGTGTTTCTTCAATTCTTGAATTAGTGAACTGTTTAGGACTATAAGTATTTATAGGAACTGTGGTATAAATTTTATTTTGGACTTTCGTAAAGTGTTGTTTGGACTGAACTTTAAAAACTATGGATTTTATACTGAACCTAAATTTACGAAGTTCATGCGTGGTTTTTATGAAAATGAAACCAATATGAATTTTTTAGACTGTGATGTTTTTAAAGGCTCCAATTTGAAATTGTACAAGAAACATCAATTTGATTTATTTCTGAATGTTCTTTTTATGCCAATTAAATACTGTTTCAAAACATAGCTAAGTTTTTATTTAATTTCCTAAAGATGAAGCAAACAAAAGGAATTAAAGTTTTTGTTTCCGCCATTTTTGGTGGCCAATGTAACCTTCGGAATTCGGTCTAAACTTCTAGGCCGGGTTGTGGGGAGTTACAAAAGAAAAACCTCAAATATCAAAATGAAAAAAAACTTATTAAAGTGAATTTCAAATGTCAAGTTAAACATTGAAATCAAATTCAAGTAGTAAATAATATATTAACTTTTTTTTTCCTCTAACAGATCCTAATGGTAACAGTGCAAGCCTTCAAGTTTGGTGTTTGTAAGCCCAGTCCAAGGCTCATAATTGCTAATTTCAGAGCTGCAAATATATTTCTTCTTATGGGTTGAAAAAACTTGGTAGCATCGCGGAACAGGCTAAAATTGTGAGAAATCGATAATAATGGGATAAACCAAGCAGAATTAGGATGACGGAGTCTTAAAAGGAATAGGATGAGAACATGAGAAGTGAATCATGATGAGATTAGACGACAAATTTATAAACCAGTTCCTTCTTGTTTGCCAAAGTTCCCGAGTCAGTGAGCCTCTAATTTAGCCCAACACTGTTAGCCCAATTCGAAACAGAAATAATGGATTCAGTTTCCCTGTCGGGGTTCAAATTTAACTCCAAGTCACTCAAATAGTACCATATTTACCTAAATGATCATCAGTAATATACATCTCTTTCATTTCTACTATTACTTTTACCCACCTTTTCTCTTTTCTTCCGACAGGATACCCAAGTGAAATTAGTTTCCCAGTTGACATGCTGCTCTTTTATCCCATTTTTTAATCTTCTGACTTTTCGCTCCTTGAGTCAATGCCGCTCCGCTCCTCATCAAACGGCTCATGTTGCGTATGTATATTATTATTATTCTGAACTGGAAAGGGAAATATATATCAATCAAACGCATTGTCCTTGTCACTCCCACTTTCTATTTTATCTTCAAATCCCGCCCTTTCTTAATTATTGCCTTTGACAATGAAATTTAACGAAGGATGTTGCTATTTCAACCCTGGAGAACAAAGCAGTTGCATCCTGGGAAAACAATCTAACATCAAGATGATATATAATTAGCAATTCAGAAAGAAAAAAAAAAAAGAAGAAAGGGAGGGGGTTCAATGATGTAATAATATGTGATGAAAGTTGACTATCGTTTTCCACTATAATAAAAAAAGAGAGGGAGGTGTAATTATGCAAAAGTTAATGGAAAACAAAACAGGGATTTTAGTTTGACAAAGCAAGACAAGGGCCTTTAATCAACTTGCCAAAGCCTTTTTATAATTATGTTAATCCCCCCTTGTTAAGGCTTTGTTGCTTGTGTGATTAAAGTCAGTTTCCCCCATCATGTTTTTGGTCTCTTTAAATCAGTTAAAAGCATATTCCATATGTAATTTTTTGACATTTTTATTTAGGAGGGTGAATCATGGTTTTCAGTTATGACTAACTCATAAAAGATTCAGGGCTTGTCTATTTCACTAATAATGATGCCAATTTCACTTTTAAAAAATAAACAGCTTAATTATTAGTTGTTGAAAGGCGAGCTTAAGAGGTGGAAGACGATAACGATAAGGTCAATTGGTACAGGTTAAGCTGAAATCAGCGTTAGTTTGAGTGTTTAATAGAGATGTATATGACAAATGCATGTGCTTATGCTGCCTTTAAATGTTAATGGGGCTGGTTTAGTGGGATACATTAAGGGTCATCCTGAATAGACCCCTCTCTCTAGGCACGTAAGGAGGAACGTGATGTGCTTCAAAACAAGAAAAGGTGAAGAAACAACACTGTGGGTCATCATTCTGTAAAATATATTTTGTCCAATTATTTGCCGCTTAACATCAAGTTTCAGATTGCGACTTCCTTCAAGTTACAGTAACTTGCATTTATATTTCATTCAGAAATGTGACATACATAAAAAGTTTTGTTTTAAATTCACTAGTAACTTAAACGTAAATTAGGAAAAAAAAGGTTTGTTTGTGAAATTATTAAGGACTTTAATCAGTGAAATTATTCGGGACTTTAATGAGGACTTAGCATAATGTCTAATCCCATTATCCCAAAATGATAGTTGATCTTTCTTGTCGATTGGTTGTCATTGTGTTGAAAAGATAATGAAAATGTGATGTGAGACACCTCTTCTTCTTTCGTTCAAAGACAAATAGATTATGGCCATTTCATATTTCAAACAATTTGTTGATTACAAATCTTCAATATCGTTCGCTAATATCCCATCAAACTGAGTCAATTAATGGTCGATATTCATCTTTCTTTTAATCTAGATGAATCATGACGTTTTGGTTATATATAGCTATAAGTATGTGTGTATATCTGTACATAGACAATCATTTTAATTTGTTCTTCCTCCGAATAAAAGAAAACACACTCCATGATTTCCATTTTCTATTTTCTTTATACTCATCATTACAGTTTAGAGTTTAGGATAATTATGTTTGATAAAAAATTTTATTTTTTATATTATACATTAATAATCACCCAATTTCAATTCTAGTTTTTATATAATTTTCTATATAATTATATATAAAAATATAGAAAAATAGTTTATTTCTAAATTTTGTTTTTATTATGTCTAAATTTGATATTTAATTTCTACAATTTTATAATATTATTTAGTCCAAAATAATTAATATTTTGACTTTTCAATTAAAATGTTACATGATTATATATAATTTGTAAATCCCGAGGTCTTGGAGACTAACATGTCGCTCCCGTTCTTTTTGGGTTTGCTTTGCTATTTTCTTAGATTATAAGACAATGATCAAATCGTAATTTTGGCCCTTATATTATGTTAAAACTTGAGATTTAATTTATATTCTTTAAATTTTCACATAATCCGGTTTATTTACTTTTATAATATCATTAGTTAGTATAAAGAAGTAATATTGTAAACTATTTCAATCAAAATGTTGATATAAATTTTTCTTAAGAACATTATTGCAAAAAATTATTTTATCATTACTAGATTGGATAAGTGTTTTAAGAAAAAACCACATAAATAACTTCATCATTATTTTTATTGTTACATACCACCAAGTAAAATTTTTTATTTCAAAATACCACAGTTGGTGAATTTAATAGAAAAACTTTAATGGTGATAATGACTGAACTTAAAATTTTAAATCTCAAAAGTAGAAGGGCTAAATTCCTAAAAATAAAAACTTAAAATTACTTTATAAATAAACAGAAAGTTTTGGTGAGTTTATGAGGAAAATCAATCGTATTGGGAGAGGCCTCAGCAGGATACAAACTCTCGCTACTTGCCTTTCTATTGCTTCAATTTGGACCCTATCTTTTCATTTTTTTTTTCTTTTTACAAAATCCTCAATCATTTATATCCTTTTCAGTATACAACGCAGAAATTTTGAATAAAATACTAATAATAATTTGTATTTAATCTCGTATTATAACAAATCATGGATAAATTAACAAGTAATTTTAAAATTTTTAACGAATGATCACTTGTGATTTTACACCTCATCGATATATTAAATGTGAATAAGATTTAAAATTGTTGTTGTGCGAAAAGAGTAAAAGAGTAAGTTATTGTACTAGAAAACTGTATTAGATTTAATTTCCAAAAAGATTGGATGGGTCACAGATGATCTCACTTAAGACCCAATCTTTTAAATAGAATCTCCTTCAATGTAATTTAATACCATAATATATTACTACAAATGTACCCTACAAAATATTAAGCGAAAATAATAAAGAACACGAATTTTAATGAAGTTTGATAAATTACACCTACGTCCTTGAACACTACCAAATATATTTTACTACAAAATATATAAATAAAAAAAACTACAAGTAGAAAGAGGGAAAATTGCCTTAGGAAGGAAATGACAAATTTAGGGATTATTTAAGGGTGGAGAAACCACCTCTATTTATAGTAGTACCACCACTCCACAACCTTATATTTTTTAGATGTTGGATTGTGCTATTTCAACAATTAGGCATAAATTTTGATCCAATATACAATTTGATACATGAATTTTAACTTGATGCAATTATACAAATGAAACTTTGATTGTGGTTAAAATGTATAAATATTTTTTATTTAAAAATTATATATTTTATATTAAATAAAAATAATTATTTATTTATGTAATATGTAAATATAAAAGAATGTTCTAACAATAATTATATATTAGTGGTTTGTGATTGAATAAATTAAACTTTAATATATAAAATTAAAATCAAATTTGTGAGGCATTGAATAAAAATTCATGATTAATTTTAAAAGTTGTCTAACTAAATATAAATTATAATAATATTTTATTTATTAAAGAAAGAAGAACTCCATCCAAATTCTCCTACCACCGTCACATCTAAACAAGATCCAAAATTCATATTTTGGAAAAAGAAATTATATAGTGGAATGAAATTTGTTTATATTGTTTTATTGAAAAAAAATCGAATACGTAATTAAGTAACTATTATCTATAACAAATCTAACATTTTTAATTTAGGTTGGTATATGACATAATGATGAATTGAGTTTTAGTCTAATTAGTATAAATATTATTGTCAATATAGGAGGGTATGGTTCGAGTGTTGTATCGCTTTTATCCTCTTATTTAAAGGTTAGAGAGGAATTATGAATATTTTTAAAAGAGAATTACACTGTCAGTGAAGTTTTTAGACTCCACAAGTAAGAATAGATAAATTTTAATGCTACTTATGGAATAAAAAAATACATTTACTAACACTGAACGTGATAATTACACTGTGAAAATGTATTTCTCAAATATTTTAAGTAAAATAAGATAATGTTAACGTCATGTGTTTAAACAAAATAATACTTATCAAATCTACCTAGATTTTAAAATATATAATTTTATAATATTATAGACGTGGGACAGTCTAAGTTAACTGTCTAGCTTTGAGACTTGAATAAATAATGTAACTGAGGGAATATTTAATTGTAAGTGGGTAATATAAATGAATAGTGTGTCTCACATTATTCAAACTTGATAGTGTTCTTCTCATTTGATTTAATATAGAGAAATACAAGGTGGTGGCATCATTTGTGGACTCAAATTTCCATTTATTATGAAAACACCGAAATCAAATATTACGTAATTAAAATTATGCAAATTAAGAGAGGTGGTACGGATGGATATGTGTGGTAGGGTGACCCCGACAACACCCACACGTGTTGCAGAGCCAGCCATCGACCCATCTTTCTTTCTTTCACATTGCTCTCTAGTCTGCACCTCTGGTTGAACCAAAAACCAACTCCTTGGGGGCAATCATTAGACCGTTAGGACACAATATCTCCCCCTACTAAAGTGGTTTTTGTGGGACTGCGCTTTTTACGCTGCCAAATTTGCTTCCTGGTTAGAGAGAGGCCGGGTTGTACACCATGGAAATGAAGAGGAGTGGTTAAGTTAAAAATCATTATTTAATCTCAGACATGTTTCTTTCTTTGGATTTGTATGAGTAACTCAGATTTTGTGAGATATAATAAAAAAATAGGGATTCACTAGTTAAAACCAAAAGGCAAAGCTGCTTGCAGTAATCATATTAAAATAAACATGAAAAATTAAAGAAAATATTGTTGTCAAGTCAACTCAACCAAAAGAGGGAAAAGTGGTATTGAATTGATTATCCTCTTTTTAAGTATTAATTAATACAAATAATGGCAGACAAACAGAGAGAAAAATATTCCATCACTGAAAAGTGAAAAGTGATTATTGTAAAAGAAGAAAGAAATGAGGTAAAAGTAGGGTTTGCCGACAATCTCTGTTTTTCAAATGTTTCTTAAAACAACAATATCAAGTATAATACTAAATCCCCCGAAATATGGTCCTCTCTGGAAACTGGAAACAATGGATGTATTTACTTTTTGCCTTTTATGTTGTTTACACCCCAAATCTAATATATGAATCCTCATCAACATCTTTCAACTTAACCATTTAAAAATAAGATCAAATTAACTTACATTGAGGGTCATAGTAATCTATCATTATTTTTCCACTGAATGCACGAAACATCTCAAGTCATGGACTATTTGACAAAGGAGGGGAAAGGGCAGGGTCCCAACGATATATAGAGGATATAATCACGAGGCCTGTTCTCGTCTACATATCCACAACTTTTTTGAAATTGTGTGTAAATGAATTGGGTCCCAAAACACCAAGTGTCCGAGGGAGAGCCCTAAGGAGAAAGGGGAGACTGCCCCTTCGTTCTGTCCCTTTATTATTTTTTCAGTTGGCTTTCAGTTTCAATGTTTTCATAGAGCATTCTTGAATGATGATCGCAGCTTACCCTTTTGTGGATGCCTTGGGGTGTGTTTAGGTGTACTTGACAAGGAGAATGTGACATATCCTTAGCAATGGTGGCCACATTTGAACTTCTCTTTTGGGGCTGATTGGGTCCCTTCATTATTCCCCAACCCTATATTTTCAGGGTGTTTTTCCTTAGTATTCTCTAGAAAGAAAAAAATAAATAACAAAACTACCAAGGGTCGGCTGCACAGTTTTTTTTTTAATTTCCTTTAAAGAATGGAACATCCAGTTTGACCCACTTTCTGATGTTTAAATGAATCATTCCAAGTGAAGAAAACAGCAGAAAGATTAAGAAACAAGTAAAGCGAAAAATGGTTCCACCCTTTGAAAGAAAGTTCCATTATGTATGTATATATGTTGATTTTATTTTACCTTTTTGGCATTATTTTTGAAAACTTGAAAGGGGGAGAATGATTAAATTGATGGCCCCCTATAGGTGGGGCTTAATTGGGCAAATGTCACATATTCTAAACAACACCCAATACCAAAAACCTTATCTATCATACCATAATTTTTTCTTCTTTTTTGCTTTTCTTTTCCCTTGTAGGGATAAAGATGAAGTGGGTAACGTTTAAATGTGGCTAGATTTAGAGAGAGGAAGTTAATTGAATCCCCCCACAGCCCAGCTCAGCAAGTTGCGGGGAACAACAAAATATAAACCAAAGTACCTAAAATTTGATTTTAGGGTGGATCCGGCCGGTGATTACCACACTCGTGCAAGCAATGTACCTAGACATCTGATTTAGCCACATAATTTGCTTTGCTCTTCATGTCATTCTTGATTGTACTCTTTGTAGGCCATTGCCTCATCTTTGGTCTTAACCTTAATTCCCGCTTCACCCTTATGTTTTTTTATTAACAATTCCTATTCTCATCTCTCTGGCTTAATTTGCTTCACACTTTTCTTGCAAATTGGTGACATAAAACTATCGGATTCCTTTTCTTCATTTTTCTTAAAATAAATCTTATACGCATTAAACAGCATAGGTGTAAAAATCAATTTCAAAAATAAACAATTTAGTCTTGATAGAGAAAAAAATAGTTGCTAACCCCTTGTATACGATAATACAGGACACATGATTGACTTTTTCTCACTAAAAATTAAAAACTCATAACATTAAAAACAACTTTGAAAAAAATATTTAAAATATTAAAATTTTTAAATATTATGTTGAAATGAGGTAAGAATGTTGTTTTTAAGAGTTGGAGCATGTGCATTGAAATTTAAAATTTAAAATTTAAAAATCTCCATTAATTTTACCTAATTATTACATAGAATTGTTTGTTAAGGTCCAAAGAGACGAAACGTAGAAAAATGAAATTTGGGTGTCGCAGCAATTAGAGGATATTTAGAAAGAGAAAGGAAGTTATTGGGGGTGAATTATGAGGAGCCAAGGATTTCTCATAATTTGATTGTTGGATCATAACCAACGGACGTATTTTATATTTCTTATTACTTTTACAAAGTAAATAAAATAATGAGATTGCACTTCAACGTCAATCAGCGGTAACAGCATTATCATCTTTTCGGATTTCACAAATCACTACTTCAAATATTTCTTTAGACAACACACTAAGATCAAGGAGAGAGAGACCCCTGATTTGAAGTTTCTCCATCATTCTTCTCTACCAACTCTTGCTTTTCTTCTTATTTTCATTCATTTAGAATTTAATTTCTATATTTTTAATTTCAAGAATTTAAATTTTAAAATTTTTCAGATTTAACAATTCAATATTAACATTGTTAAATTTGTTGGTATAATATTTTGAAATTAGAAAGAAATACTCACTTGATAGCCATGAACTAAAACTATAGTGTTGTAATAAACCTGAATTTAACAATATAATTTTAACAAGATTAATAATTGGACTTGAATCTTTAAATCTGAATAGTAAAGAGACTAAATTCCAAATATACAAACAAGACAAGAATTTATAGCATATTTTAACCTTAGACTTTTAAAGAATGATTTTATACATTTTAATCCATTTAAATCAACAACTTTGAGCGAACAGAACTTTCACATTGTTGAAAGTTTACGCTTTAATGCATATGTGTACATTTTTAGTTTAGATTTTTGAAAAGGTTACTCTTTAAGCATGTGGTTTTGTGAGAGCTTTTAGTAAGTGAGATGATACTAGTTATTCTATTAATGTTAGTAATCATGTAGCTCAACGTTCTTTGCAGGAAATCTGTAACACCCCTAACCCGTATCCGTCGCCGAATTAGGGTTACGAGGCATTACCGAACAAATTCAACATTTTTAAAACCAAACTGATCACAACGTAAAAATTTAATTACTTTCGCATAGCTATTATAATTTACAATCAAAATGTAATTAACATCGTACTCAAACCTATACATGCCATAAGATTGAGTTCAAATATTTAACAAAATACCAAAAGAAGTCGATAGTGTGATCGACTATGCTGATGATCCCCGAGCTCGTAACGCGTCTCCAAAATCTATAAAAGCAAATGGACGAAAACAAACAAAGTAAGCTTTTATAGCTTAGTAAGTCTATAGCATATCTAAAATACATATAAAATAATCATATAATTCTTTAATTAAATTTATTGAAATCACAATTATCAATAATAATTACTAATCAAACATTGCTATATTAAGTCATTTTGTTTAAATCTAAATGGATGTGTATTTATCTAATACACATAAGCGAACAAATGTATATACATTATATGCATATAATCAATTTACTAACATAATCATTAATCGCATATCTGATTTCTATAGTACTTATTGTTCGCACTTCATCGGATCCATTTAAATATAATTGTTCAAATACATATACCAAAAGCATAATTTTATACTTATCCACTATAAGTGCCGAATGCAAATTTACACCTATACCCACCTATGCCGAATGCATACATATATACACATATATATATCCAACAATTTCATGACAACCGATATATATATACATACTTACTATTCACAAAGATTGAACGATTATATAATCATCAACCACCTTGATACAATGTTCATAAACTTATCCATTTCATATAAACAAAATCATATATATTTATACTCAATACATAGAATCACTTAATTTAAGCAGATTCAACGGCACTTAGCCTGCTAGGCTTATAGCTTTGATTCAGATCACCGCGCGTAGCACGCTAGGTTTATAACTGATTCGGATCACCCAAGACGTAGCACTGCTAGACTTAAAGTCCGAAAAATTCATCGGCATAAAGCACGCTAGGTACGAACACAATATCACAAATACAAGAATACTTTCTCATCTTGGCATTACACATGTTTAAAACATATACATTATAATTTATGTAGCATTAACCACACTTTCAAGAAATTGGCGGACCATAGCTCGATTATATCTGTACTTACAATCCATACTTTTAGCTCAATACAAATAATTGTATATACGTTTATACCCATTCAAACCACACTTATTCCATAATATATAATTCATACCTTAAATTCAATTCCAAAAATTTATACAATTATATACATATATATATTGAGGCGTCATATACATATTTTCATAACTTCCATACTTCAATCAATTCAAATACCCTATATATTTATATACACATATATTCGAACAATATATAAATATCTTTAATTCATAACATTAGATTCATTTCACATAATTGAAACATACCTTGAACCACTTATATATATATTTGTACCATATATATGTATTATACATACCTCTGCTTAAAATCAAGAATTTATACCTATGCAACATTCATACTTTAACTAATTTCAATAACTTATATATATATATATATATATATATATGTATATATATATCCAACAATTTCAACCCATAAATCTATACAAGATTATACTTGTATATTCGAACATGCTATATATATAAATATCATCCATACTTTAAAATTTATTCAATCAATATACTTTTAAATATAGCTCAACACAAAATACAATTAGTATACATGTGTAAATATTAACTTAATAACTTTTAATTGCTAATAGACTTACCTCGGATATCAGTGGACACGATCGACTATTCGATTACTTTCGTTTTTCCCGATCCAAATTCGTTTTCTTCGTTTCTTGATCTAAACATAATCAAATTTAACCTTTTATTCATCAAAACATTCAATTAAGTCCAAAATACATAAATGGGAAAATTACCATTTTGCCCTAACATTTACACTTTTGCAATTTAGTCCTTTTGCACAAAACACAAAATACACAAAATTTGCCCATACCACACAAGGGCGAATATTCATGGTTCTCATACAAGTCCACACATTGCATTTATTTCACATTTTAGTCCCTCAAAATTTATTTTCACAATTTAGCCCTAAATACTCAAATTCATCAAAATCCCAAGACAAAACATGTTAATCTAAGACATATCTTCCATTATTCATCATCAAACATCACAAAGCACAAATATTCATCAATGGCATAACTCAAAATATTCATTAAAATCAGAAATTCAAGCATGGGTCGGGTAGTATTCAAAGCAACGATCTCAAAACGTAAAAGTTATCAAAACCGAACAAAAACTAACCTTGAATTAAGCTTCAAAAGATGGCGAACCTAGCTTAGGTTTCTTTCTTTTCTTTTCTCTAGTTTCGGTCAAAATAAGATGAAAAGTGTGGCTTTTAATTTGTTTGTCTTTTAATATATTAACTTTATAATATAATATATTATTATAACCTTTATACATAATATAAAAACTATAATTTATAAGCATAATGTCATCCACTATCTTGAATAATGGCCTAATTTCCTATTAAGGACTTCACATTATAAAGGCATTAGCAAGTTAGCACTTTACACATTAATTAGTAAATTTCACATTTTACGCGATTAAGTCCTTTTATTAAATTAAGCACACAACAATAAAATTAATTCACGAAATTTTCACACATGTAAATTAACATATAATAAACACATGAAATAATATTAAAATATTATTTTTTATTCGGATTTGTGGTCCCAAACCACTATTCGATTAGGGTCAAAACACAGTTGTTACAACTCTCCCCTTTAGGGATTTTCGTCCCCAAAATTCTTACCGGTGAATAGGTTTGGATAACGCTCTTTCATTGTATCTTCTGACTCCCAAGTTGCTTCTTCGACCCCGTGTTTATGCCACAATACTTTAACTAACGGAATTTTCTTATTTCGTAATTCTTTGATCTCACGAGCGAATGCTAATCGGTTCTTCTTCATATGTCATATCGAGTTAATTTCAATCTCCGTCGGACTAATCACATGTGAAGGATCAGATCGGTATCTACGGAGCATCGAAACATGGAACACGTTATGAATCTTTTCTAACTCAGGCGATAACATCAATCTATAAGCAACCGATCCAACACGCTCTATAATCTCATACGGTCCAATGAATCTCAGACTCAATTTGCCTTTACGATCGAATCTGAGTATTTTCTTCCATGGTGAGACTTTTAAAAACACGTTATCCCCGATCTGTATCCTTTCTTTTCAAATCCGCATAAGATTTCTGACGATCCGATGCTGATTTCAGACTGTCCCGAATCACTTTCACTTTCTGTTCGGTCTCTTTAATGAAATCAACCCCGTGTATCTTATTTTCACTGAGCTCGGTCCAATATAGTGGTGTACGACATTTACGACCGTACAAAGCCTCATAAGGTGCCATTTTGATACTAGATTGAAAGCTATTATCATAAGCAAATTCAATCAAAGGTAAGTATCGTTCCCACGTACCTTCAAATTTGAGAATGCAACATCTCAACATATCCTCAAGTATCTGAATGATTCGTTCAGATTGACCATCTGTCTGCGGATGGAAAGTTGTGCTAAAATGTAGTTTCGTACCTAAAGCATCTTGTAGTTTCTTCCAAAATCGCGATGTGAATCTCGGATCTCTGTCTGAAACAATAGAAATAGGTACACCATGCAACCTCACAATTTGTGAAATATACAATTCCGCAAGTTTATCGAGCGAAAAATCTGTACGAATCGGAATAAAGTGTGTCGATTTTGTCAACCTATCAACAATAACCCAGATTGCATGTTTCTTGCTTGGTGTCAACGGTAAACCGGATACAAAATCCATCGTGACTCGATCCCATTTCCATTCAGGTATCATGATCGGCTGAAGTAACCCAGATGGTACCTGATGCTCGGCTTTAACTTGCTGACAAATTAAACATTTCGAAACAAAGTCAGAAATGTCTCGTTTCATACCTTGCCACCAATAGTGCTGTTTCAGATCGTTATACATTTTCGTGCTACCCGGATGAACAGAAAATCGACTACTATGAGCTTCCTTCAAAATCATCTGAATTAACTCTGAATTTTTCGGAACACATAATCGGTTTCTAAATCTCAAACAATCCTCAGCATCAACTAAAAACTCCGAATCAACATCTAAGTCACACTGAGCTCGTTTTGCACTTAAATCATTATCGACTTTCTGAGCTTCACAAATCTGTTGAACAAATAACGGTTTTGCTTTCAACTCAGCTACTATCGCACCATCATCAGACAATACCATATGTGCGTTCATTGCACGCAAAGCAAAAAGTGATTTTCGACTTAGGGCATCAGCAACAACATTAGCCTTTCCCGGATGATAGTCAATCACAAGCTCGTAATCTTTCAGCAATTCTAACCATCGACGCTGTCTCAAATTCAGATCTTTCTGAGTCATCAAATATTTCAGGCTTTTGTGATCGGAATAAACATGACATTTTTCGCCAAACAGATAATGGCGCCATATTTTTAACGCAAATACAATAGCAGCCAATTCCAGATCATGCGTCGGATAGTTCTTTTCATGCGGCTTTAACTGTCTCGAGGCATAGGCTACAACTTTGCCTTCCTGCATCAAAACACAGCCCAAACCATTTAAAGATGCATCACTATAGATAACAAACTCTTTACCCGATTCGGGCTGAACTAGGACTGGAGCTTCGATCAAAAGAACTTTCAACTGATCAAAGCTTTTCTGACACTTTTCTGACCACTCGAATTTAACGTTTTTTTGTAGTAGCTTTGTCATCGGGGTCACAATCATAGAGAACCCTTTCACAAACCGTCTATAATAACCAGCGAGCCCCAGAAAGCTTTGAACTTCCGAAACATTCCTCGGAGGTTTCCAATCAAGTATAGCTGAAATTTTACTCGGATCAACCCGAATACCCGATGCTGATACAACATGTCCCAGAAAACTGACTTCACGTAACCAGAACTCACATTTACTAAACTTTGCATACAACTGCTTATCTCGCAAAGTTTGTAACACAAGTCTCAGATGTTCGGCATGCTCATTTTCGTCACGAGAGTAGATCAAAATGTCATCAATAAATACTACCACAAACCGATCCAGATACTTCCTAAAGATCCGATTCATCAAATCCATAAAAATAGCAGTGCATTAGTAAGTCCGAAAGGCATAACAAGAAACTCATAATGTCCGTACCTCGTTCGGAAGCGGTCTTTGGCACATCGAGTCTTTAACTCATGAATCGATAGTAGCGATCTCGGATCTATCTTGAAAACACAGAGCCCTTTCAACCGATCGAACAAATCATCAATCCGTGGTAACGGATACTTATTCTTTATAGTCACCTTATTGAGTTGCGGTAATCAATGCACATTCTCATCGTTCCGTCTTTCTTTCTCACAAATAGAACTGGTGCACCCCAAGGAGAGAAACTCGGTCGTGCAAAACCTTTATCAGTTAACTCTTGCAACTGTACTTTCAATTCTTTTAATTCGATCGGTGCCATACGGTACGGAGCTATCGAAATTGGAGTCGTCCCTGGTACTAACTCAATACCAAACTCTACCTCTCAAATAGGTGGCAAACCCGGTAATTCTTCAGGAAACACGTCTGAATACTCACACACTACTGGCACAGATTCAATCTTCTTTTCGGTCACTTTACTATCAAGAACAAATGCAAGGTAAGCTTCACAACCTTTTCTCACATACTTCTGAGCCGACATCGAGGATATTATTGCTGGTAAACCATTCAGATCATTAGATTCAATCCGAATAATCTCATCATTCTGACACCGTAGATCAATAGTTTTCCGTTTGCAGTTTACTATAGCATCATGCAGAGTTAACCAATCCATACCCAGAATTATATCAAACTCGTCGAATGGTAACAACATCAAATCAGCCGGAAAACATAAATCTCGAATCATCAACGGACAATTCTTGCACACTTTGTCAACCAAAACACACCGCCCGGGGTTCGATACTTTAATTACAAACTCGATGAGACTCAACAGCAAAGTCTTCTTGAATACTAAAGTCTCACACACATAAGAATGAGTCGAACCGGGATCAATCAATGCAATAACATTAGTATCATAAAGAGTGAAAGTACCGAATAACATCCGGAGAAGAAGCCTCCTCCGAGCACGGATGGCATATGCTCGGCAGTGCACGAGCCTCGATCGAATCGCCGTGTCCTTTGTTTCTCTCGACCGCCACTTACATTACTCAAATGCCTCGGCGGTCTACCTCGACTTGGCACATTACTCGGTCTGGTATTCTGCACAGTGTTTTGCTCAGCTACCATTGGACACTCTCGAATGAAATGATCCTTTGAACCGCACTTAAAGCAAGACCGATCATGTAATCTGCAATCTCCAGGATGCCATTTCCCACAATGCTTGCACTCTGATCTATTTTGTCGAACACTACCAACGCTAGCAACTGAAGTAGCTCGTGAACTCACAGGGGGTCGATCTCGATCATACTTAGGAAACCCTGCAGTAGCTTTAGATCGGCTATGATCCTCTCTGGATTTCCTTGAGGTCGACTGGAATGATTTACTGAATGATCTTTTACGAGAATCTCGAGATTCATAGTCAGCTTTCCTCTTCTCTTTCCCGAGCTCCTCAGCTTTACAAGCTCGTTCAACAAGTACTACGAACTCTTTTATCTCAAGTATACCAACTAACAGTTTAATATCTTCATTCAGCCCATCTTCAAATCTTTTACACATGATAGCTTCAGTCGAAACACATTCTCGAGCATATCTACTGAGTCTCACAAATTTTCGCTCATATTCTGTCACTGTCATACGACCCTGTTTCAATTCAAGAAATTCCTTACGCTTCTGATCAATGAATCTCTGGCTAATGTATTTCTTACGAAACTCAGTCTGAAAGAATTCCCAGGTCACTCGCTCTTTCGGAACCACCGATACTAGTATATTCCACCAGTGATATGCAGTGTCCCGTAGCAAAGATATGGCACATTTCAAGCACTCATCAGGGGTGCAAGATAACTCATCAAACACTCGAATAGTATTATCAAGCGAATTCACTCGCTCAAGCATCATCATCACCAGTAGCTCGAACTCTTCACCCGTGTTTTCAATTTTGTCAGCAGGAGGCTTAAGTAATCTCATCGGATCACTTACTTGAGGTATAACAGGAATCGAAGATGGATTAGTTGGGGGTGGAGGTTGTTGTGCAACCGGATTAGTTCGGACATATTGAGTAAACCAGTCATTCATCATTTGGTAAAAGGCTTGTTTAGCCTCTCCCTCTTGGTTACTCGAGATTGGTCGAGAATCTCATCGCTCATCCCTTGCGGAGCAGCGCTATACTCTCAACATCATCTGCTACTGCTCGTTCGGGATCCATTACTATCTGAAAACACATTTTAGGCGTCGTGATCATCACACTATCTTGGTATAAAAATATGGCATGTATAGCTAGACTCATACATACTACGTTAGTCTAAGAATCGACTAAACCGTAGCTCTGATACCAATAAAATGTAACACCCCTAACCCGTATCCGTCGCCGAATTAGGGTTACGAGGCATTACCGAACAAATTCAACATTTTTAAAACCAAACTGATCACAACGTAAAAATTTAATTACTTTCGCATAGCTATTATAATTTACAATCAAAATGTAATTAACATCATACTCAAACCTATACATGCCATAAGATTGAGTTCAAATATTTAACAAAATACCAAAAGAAGTCGATAGTGTGATCGACTATGCTGATGATCCCCGAGCTCGTAACGCGTCTCCAAAATTTATAAAAGCAAATGGACGAAAACAAACAAAGTAAGCTTTTATAGCTTAGTAAGTCTATAGCATATCTAAAATACATATAAAATAATCATATAATTCTTTAATTAAATTTATTGAAATCACAATTATCAATAATAATTACTAATCAAACATTGCTATATTAAGTCATTTTGTTTAAATCTAAATGGATGTGTATTTATCTAATACACATAAACGAACAAATGTATATACATTATATGCATATAATCAATTTACTAACATAATCATTAACGCATATCTTGATTTCTATAGTACTTATTGTTCGCACTTCATCGGATCCATTTAAATATAATTGTTCAAATACATATACCAAAAGCATAATTTTATACTTATCCACTATAAGTGCCGAATGCAAATTTACACCTATACCCACCTATGCCGAATGCATACATATATACACATATATATATATCCAACAATTTCATGACAACCGATATATATATACATACTTACTATTCACAAAGATTCGAACGATTATATAATCATCAACCACCTTGATACAATGTTCATAAACTTATCCATTTCATATAAACAAAATCATATATATTTATACTCAATACATAGAATCACTTAATTTAAACAGATTCAACGGCACTTAGCCTGCTAGGCTTATAGCCTGATTCAGATCACCGGCACGTAGCCTGCTAGGTTTATAACCTGATTCAGATCACCGGCACATAGCCTGCTAGACTTAAAGTCTGAAAAATTCACTGGCATAAAGCCTGCTAGGTACAGAACCTGAATATCACAAATACAAGAATACTTTCTCATACTGGCATTACACATGTTTAAAACATATACGTATAATTTATGTAGCATTAACCACACTTTCAAGAAATTGGCAGACCATAGCTCAGTTATATCTGTACTTACAATCCATACTTTTAGCTCAATACAAATAATTGTATATACGTTTATACCCATTCAAACCACACTTATTCCATAATATATAATTCATACCTTAAATTCAATTCCAAAAAATTTATACAATTATATACATATATATATTGAGACTTCATATACATATTTTCATAACTTCCATACTTCAATCAATTCAAAAACCCTATATATTTATATACACATATATTCGAACAATATATAAATATCTTTAATTCATAACATTAGATTCATTTCACAAGAATTGAAACATACCTTGAACCACTTATATATATATTTGTACCATATATATGTATTATACATACCTCTTAAAATCAAGAATTTATACCTATGCAACATTCATACTTTAACTAATTTCAATAACTTATATATATATATGTATATATATCCAACAATTTCAACCCATAAATCTATACAAGATTATACTTGTATATTCGAACATGCTATATATATAAATATCATCCATACTTCAAAATTTATTCAATCAATATACTTTTAAATATAGCTCAACACAAAATACAATTAGTATACATGTGTAAATATTAACTTAATAACTTTTAATTGCTAATAGACTTACCTCGGATATCGATGGACACGATCGACTATTCGATTACTTTCGTTTTCCCCGATCCAAATTCGTTTTCTTCGTTTCTTGATCTAAACATAATCAAATTTAACCTTTTTATTCATCAAAACATTCAATTAAGTCCAAAAATACATAAATGGGAAAATTACCATTTTGCCCCTAACATTTTACACTTTTGCAATTTAGTCCTTTTGCACAAAACACAAAATACACAAAATTTGCCCATACCACACAAGGGCGAATATTCATGGTTCTCATACAAGTCCACACATTGCATTTATTTCACATTTTAGTCCCTTAAAATTTATTTTCACAATTTAGCCCTAAATACTCAAATTCATCAAAAATCCCAAGACAAAACATGTTAATCTAAGACATATCTTCCATTATTCATCATCAAACATCACAAAGCACAAATATTCATCAATGGCATAACTCAAAATATTCATTAAAATCAGAAATTCAAGCATGGGTCGGGTAGTATTCAAAGCAACGATCTCAAAACGTAAAAGTTATCAAAACCGAATAAAACTAACCTTGAATTAAGCTTCAAAAGATGGCCGAACCTAGCTTAGGTTTCTTTCTTTTTCTTTTCTCTAGTTTCGGTCAAAATAAGATGAAAAGTGTGGCTTTTAATTTGTTTGTCTTTTAATATATTAACTTTATAATATAATATATTATTATAACCTTTATACATAATATAAAAACTATAATTTATAAGCATAATGTCATCCACTATCTTGAATAATGGCCTAATTTCCTATTAAGGACTTCACATTATAAAGGCATTAGCAAGTTAGCACTTTACACATTAATTAGTAAATTTCACATTTTACGCGATTAAGTCCTTTTATTAAATTAAGCACACAACAATAAAATTAATTCACGAAATTTTCACACATGTAAATTAACATATAATAAACACATGAAATAATATTAAAATATTATTTTTTTTATTCGAATTTGTGGTCCCGAAACCACTATTCCGATTAGGGTCAAAACCTGGTTGTTACAAAATCACCTACCCTCAGCACAAGTTCACCATTACTCACATCAATAACAGTTCTAACAATAACTAAAAAGGGTCGACCTAAGATCATGGGTACCTCAATATCCTCATTCATGTCCAATATAACAAAATCAACAGGAAATATAAATTTATCTACTTTAACAAGTACATCATCAATGATACCCCTAGGATAATTGATCTGTCAACTAATTGAATAATCATCCTAGTGGGTTTTGGTTCCTTGACACCAATGATTTATACTAGCTCCCAAATCAGCCAAAGCTTTTTCTACATTTAAGCTACCAATAAAACAAGGAATAGTAAAACTCCCTAGATTTTTTAGCTTGGTGGGTTATTTATTTTGGAGAATAGCTGAGTAATCCTCATTGAGCTGCACAATTGACAAGTCGTCTAACTTCCTTTTATTTGTTAACAACTCCTTTAAAAAATTTGTATACTTTGGCATTTGCGAAAGGGCTTCAACAAAAGGTAAGTTAATATGCAATCTTTTTAAAATTTCAAGAAATCTATCATATTGTTCATTCATGCGATCTTTATTCACTTTTATCGGATATGGATTTCGTGTTTATACTCTTTCTTGCTTTCGTCAATCCCATCATTTTTCTCAACAGCTTCTAGATTCAGCTTCTTTTCAAGCTCGACTAACCTTCCATGCTTCGAACAGTGATTGCGTGGACTTGCTCCTTTGGGTTGGTTTCAGTGTTACTAGGTAAGCTACCTTGCTATCTCTTCGAAACCAGTTTAGCCAGCTATCCAATTTGATTTTCAAGCCCTTGAATCAATACTTGCTGATTTTTCAAATATGTTTCAGTGTACTAAAATCTAGTTTCAGACACCGAAATAAATTTAGCAAACATCTCATCAAGGTTTGGTTTCCTTTCTTGCTGATAAGGTTGCTGAAAATTCAGAAGTGGTTGTGACCTTTGATTACCTTGGCCACCCCAAGAGAAATTTGGATGATTCCTCCATCCTGGATTATAATTATTGCTATAGAGATTGTTCTAAGGTCTAGAATTATTACCCATAAAATCGACTTGGTCATGCTTCATGTTAGACTTGAAGGGAAAACTTTCTAGATTGATCATCCTCACTCCAATCACATCATATTGCATTACCGAATTCACCTGCTTAGAAAAATTCAAACCATCAATTTTCTTACCAAGAGCTTCAAGCTGACTTATCAACATAGAAACTGCATCAATATCAAAAACCCCAACTGCCTTGGAAGGTTTTACTCTCGTAACCTGCCACTGAAAATTGTTCAGTGCCATCTCGTCAATAAACTCTTGGGCTGCCTCAGGTGTTTTGTTATTCAATGTTCCGCCAACTACTGCATCAATCATTTGTCTAGTTAAGGGGCTCAAACTATTGTAAAAAGTTTGAAGTTGGAGCCACAAAGGTAGTCCATGATGAGGACACATTCTCAACAAATCCTTAAATGTCTCTGATGTATCGTAAAGTGTCTCAATGTCAAATTGAACAAAAAGAAGAGATGTCATTCCTCAACTTAGCTATTTTAGTCGGTGGAAAATATTTCCAGAAAAACTTATCAATCATTTGAGCCCAAGTAGTGATGGAACCCCGTGGAAGTGAACTTAACCACTATTTTGCTTTTCTCCTAAAAGAGAATGGGAACAACAGTAAGCATATGAAATCATCAGTAATGTCATTAATCTTGAAAGTGCTGCAGATCTCTAGAAAATTAGCTAAATGAGCATTCGTATATTCATCTTGCAACCCATCAAACTGAACATACTACTGCACCATCTGAATTGTGTTCGGCTTAATCTCAAAATTGTTTGCATTAAGAGTCGGTCTGACGATACTCGATTCAGTCCCTATCAGAGTGGGCTTGGCATAATCATACATAGTCCAATGAGCAGGACTTGTAGGAGGCTGCTGATTACCAATATTATTATCCATCTCCATAGTAATATCTTTTTTGCTCTTGATCGTCTATTACAATCTATTGACTTTGCCTTGCTTCTCTAACCTTTCTACAATTTCTACGAGTTGTCTTTTTGATCTCACTGTAAAAAACTAATGGTTCTAACAAGTTCCCTCTAGTCATAAACCAAAAGAACCTGTAAGAATTAAACAAAAGAAAAGATTAGAATGTAAAAATAAATTTTAAAATAAAAAAAATATTAAGATTAAAATAAAAAAATGGCTAAATTAATAGAAATAAAGTTTTTCTAATATTCTAGTCCTCGGCAATGACACCAAAAACTTAATGCGTCATGAAACCAACTAAAAATTTGACTAAGGCAAGTGTAACTATTAATTAATAGTGTAGCTACAGTAAGTAAAAATATCGTTCCCACGAAGACTAAAAATACTAGTAATTACTATCTTTCTATTATTTAACTGAATAATTTGAGTGATTGATTAAAAACTAAAATGAACTAAATTAATTAACTAACGAACATGACAAAGAACAAAACAGGAAAACAAACGATTAACAACTAAGAAGCGAAACAATACTTAAGAAAGAATTCACCTAGATTTCATCTATAATTATCAATCTAAATTAGGCAATTTCTTTACTTAGCATCTTGATCCGTAGAAATTCTTAAATTATGCTAATATCTCATCAAGAGTAAGAACAATGGACTCTAGGATGCTAATATCTCGAAAATGCATTTTCTGACACCCGTGACTATCGGGTCGTTACAACTAGTTATGTTAAGTGGGTGGCTTTGATATCAAATGTTAACCTGAACCAGTTGTTAATATGCTGAGAAATAAAGTACGAATGAAAGTGACAGCAAAAATGGGCACTTCTTATAACATTGTGATAAATAATAAAAACAATAGGGGGCAATAAATTATTTACACAATTCGGTTTCCCTACGTTTTTGAAGCTTCGCTAAATGAGATAAATTCACTATTTTTGAACTTAATACAACAAGTGACCTAAGTTCTATCACATCCTAGTATAGTAACCTCATTTTTGTACTCAAAGGCTAAATCTCACCACTAAATTCTCCCCCTGAAAACTTAGTCTGTAAAACCAACAATAATTGGTTTTTACTATCTCAATTGCACTCTCACAATAATGCTCCTCTATGGACTGATAAGTGCTCTCAAATACACAATCCATAAACCTATACAAGTATTTTCAATATATAGAATTTTGTGTGACTTGCTAATATACATAAGATCAATTACAATACAATACTTTTTAAGTAGTAGCTAGGAATAGATAAATACAATATACTAACAATAACCAAAGTAAAGTGGATTATTGGAAGATATGTCTTCAAGTATTGTCTCAATCCACCATCCTTGATCCAAAGGATTTGGTAAGATTTATTCGATCTGATCTGATCCGATCTGATCTGATAAAATCCTTAAGATATGTTCCTCTAAATGGATTGATTTTCATTGATGAGCTTGAATAATTCCAAAATATTAGCATAACCCAAATATTTTTTCAATAAATTTCCAACTTCAAATATGATAAGTAGGAACATGTTCTAGTGGTGATGGAAATGATCAGTTACATTGGCGCATAGTTAACTACTTCAAAAACTTGACTCAACATAATATAATATAAGAAACATAAGTTACAACAATAAATAGCAATTATTGTGCACATATCAATATTTCTATGATCATTTGATTCTTCCAAAAAAAAAATGCAATAGATTCAATGTAAACTCAATAAACATGTAACAGCGTGGTTTTAGTTAAATCAGAATAGTGGTTTCAAAACCATAAATTCGAGGTTGGAAAATTATTTTAATATTATTTTTGGTATTTAAAACATGTGAATATATGTGTGTGAAAGTTTCGTAAAGAAATTTTACTGTTTGAATGCTTAATTCGGTAAAAAAGACTAAATTGCGTAAAGTGTAAAAGTTGTGTTCTATAAGCTAAAGGTGTCTAATAGCTATAGAACATTAAAGTAAATGTCCTTAAGTAGTAAATAGGCCATTTATGAGTTAGTGGATGATAGTGGAGTGACATTTGGTGTAATTACTAAATTTTTTAATGGTAAAATAGTAAATAAGTAAATTAAAGATAAAATAAATAAAACAAAAGCCAAAATTTTGTTCATCTTTCTTCCTTGGTCGAATGTTGAAGAAGAAAAACTCAACTGAAGAAAACTTAGGGTTCGACACATACATAGCTTGATTAAGGTATGGTTTGAGCTCAGTTTTTGATAATTTTTACGTTTTTAAGATCGTTGCTTCGTATTCTAGTTAGCCCATGTCCTAATTTTTGAAATGGTTGATGAATTTGTGAGTTTCCATTCATGATAGCTTGATGTTTTTGAATGTTGATGATGGAAAATGAATAATTGTTGATAGATTAATATGTTTTGTAAAGTGATTTTTGACAAAAATGTCAAATAGGGATTAAATTGTGAAATTTGCAAATTAAGGGGTTGAAATGTGAAATAAATGGAATTAATGGGCTGCTAGGGACCTAGGGAAGATTCAACCAAGCATGGGTTTAATGAAATTATGTGTATTTTGTGTTGTTTTGAAATAGGAACTAAATTGAGAAAATGTGAAAGTTTAGGGGCAAATGTGTAAAATAGCCCTAATGTGTGTTTTGGATTAAAATGAATAAATAGTTAATTAAATAAATTGATTTTGATAATATATATATCAATATAAGTCAAGATTGGAATTAGATCGGGGAAAAGGAAAAGCGGACGACGATAATTTCTATCCGAGCAACTTGAGGTAAGTTCGTATAATTAGAATCGAACTTTCATTTAATTGCAATTGTATGAAATGAATAGGTATATATATTTGTGAATTGAATGGTTGAAATAAATGATATTGAATTGCTTAATTTGAAATGTATTGAGTAATACCGAGCCTCGTTTGAACTATAGAAAATCGTAGGATACGAGTGACATGTCACTAGGGCTAACATTTTGGTCGAGCTCCTGCATTTGTTGCGGACTCACCACAGCTCGTATGAGTTTACCGATATATCACCTCTTATGAGCTTACCGTTTCAGCTTGATAGAGCTTACCGATCATGGCTCAAAATAGCAGAAATGATAATGAATTGATGGATTACCGATTAATGCACATTGTGTGTATCACCTGAGTATCCTTCGATGTTTCATTAGGTTCAACGGGCATTATACTGTTATCGATTATATGATTGAGAATGAAATGGAATATGATCTATGTGAATTGTATAGATGAAATATGAGATGTGTTATGAGGACGTATGGAACTGGAAACGAGATTTTATGAAATGTACAAATGAAATGCTATGTGATTTGAATGCCAAATTGAATCATTCATGGATGAAATGTTAGTTATATGCATATTTAAGACTCTAACCTATTGAGGTGTATATGTGATAGGCATTTGAATATTCAAGTTAGACATATTGATTTAATTGCTTAAATTATGCAATGTGGTAAGTTTAATTCTATTATATGGGCTTACTAAGCTTTAATGTTTACTCAATTTATTTCTTCGTGTTTTATAGTGGTTCGTTAGCTAGCTCAATTCAGATGACGTCAGAGATAAGCATCACACTATCCAGTCAATTTCTCGGTACTTTTGAACTCATGAAAGTTGTGTAAATATGGCATGTATAGGCTAGTTTATGGGAATATGTTTTTGGTTACTTTAGCTTATTGCATAGTTATGTGTTTTGATGTTATTAAGCTATGAGATTTGGCTTAGTTGTTATAATGGTCAAATATGTATAAGATGATATTTTTTGGCAAGTTTGCTTATGAAGGATTTGATGCATATGATAATATTGGTAAGTGATGAGTTGGTGATTGGAAAATGCGTGAATGTTATTTGATATTAGGATAGGTACGAAGTTGAATCATATTAGTTTGATATGTTTTTAAATGCACAAATGGTATTGATTTGAGTTTGTAAATGATTGGTTTGAAATGGCATATATGTGCATTGAAATGGTTGTTTATAGTTGCTCATATTGTATGTGAATTTGGTACTATATGAATGGTTTAGGTACATCTGTTTTGGGGTGTGAAAAGTGGCTTAAACCAAGCCTATTTCATGCCACATGGCCTGAGTACACGGGCATGTGACCCTTATTCAAAAATTTTTCTAAGTTTTCTCAAAAATTTTATATGTTATCGATTCAGTTCCAAACGTATGAATTAAGATTTGTATGCTCGATTTAAGCTTGTTATGAATATGAATAATTGAAAATTTCTGAAATGAAATGATTTTTGTTAAATGTTTGATGAATTACCGATCTGAATTGAGTTGAAAGTCCGGTAATGCCTCTTAACCTCTTCCGGTGACGGTTACGGGTTAGGGGTGTTACAAAATAAGTATGTTGTAAATAGAGTAGGAATAAAGTAATATAAGCAATACTAGAGTGAAACCTTATCAAAATTAATGTCAGCCCAAAACCATACATTCTCATAAAGTCCATCATCTTATGAATTGAACTCAATATTAGTGTGTTCTGCGTCAACTCCAACATTACTTACTTGTGTATTAAAGAGATGGTAAGTATATAATTATGCCCCACATTTCGACATTGTGAATAAGTATAATTTCATTTCTTCTATTGTTTGACGTTCATTGTATTATGAGTACACCTCTTTAGAGTGTTTTCAAATATTGCATCTTTATTCACCTTTTTTTATTTGCTTTTTGCATCTCTAAACTAGTAGGTGAGTTAGTGAACACATTTCTTGTTTGTTTAAATTCCTCTTTACTTTTAGATCTAACATAACACAATCAATTAAACATGGATACTCATGATGAATGGCTCAATCTCTCCATTTCATGATTTTTCAAGTTTGAATGAATTGTTAACATGATTTCCTCTTTGGCTTTTACTGTCCAATTATGCATGATGTAAGAATTAAGTATGAACTTAAAATTATATTTTTTTCATAATGAAAATTCAATCCCAGCACAAAATGCTTTCACTTTCAAACATACGACAAGAACTTGTAATATTTCCTTCTAAGTCATTATAAACCACTATTGTCCCTTTATCAAGATACAAATATTGAATTAAAGTATAAATTATTTTGTGCTCATCCAACCATTAAATCTCACCTCATATTAAAACATCTTGATGCTTAAGCATTTTCCTAAACTAATTGAATAAACTATAAGCGAAAACTTTAGGCTTACTTTGTCTTGAATAAAAATCATGCCTTAGTTCTAATCTGCACATATTTGTAGTAACACTCTCGGTTGAATGTAAAAATTGAAGTGAATATGGACTTCTCTTGATACACCTATTCAAGCACAAGTTGTATACAAATGAGATATTTACAAACATCCAAAAAAATTACCAATAGAAAAATGCTTGACCTACATACTTCTCGCATTAAAATTTTCTTTAAGCCAAGCATTATCTTTGAGGTTACAAGTTTGAACCATGATGTTCAATTCCAAATAAAGTTTTTCTTTATTCCATGTATCTTTTAATTCCTTAGGCAACTTCAAATTTTTGGAGATACAAGGTATCATTCCTTGGAATGTTGCATACAAAAATCTTATGATTAACTTCAGGAAAACAACTTTTAATGTCAAATACATTTCCTTGTACTCATTGATAATCACTGAAATGCACACGTATAAACTCAATTCAAACACCTAAACAAAAGTCTCATGTTTTTTATTTACTAGAATTACAAATGTAAAAAAAAAATTGATGTTGATTTTTAATACAAAAAAACATATCATATATTCTTTTTGCACGATGTGTCAAATGCAACTACAACTTATGAATGGCTCTCCATGGTGTCTTAGGAAATGACATTCTATTTTGTTTTCCAAATTGACAAACTTTACATGTCAGTATGTGATCAACAAGTTTCGGAAGATCAATTGCCATCCTTTTGGACTTCATTTGTAGTATCCCTTGATGGTGATAATGTCCGAGCCTTTTATACCACAACATAGTGAGACTTTCTTTGCTTAGAAATGCTGATTGCTCCTCCTGCATTGGATTGACGGAAAAACTCATTCCTGCCATCTTAACTTCAAACATCTTCTGTCCTAAAGCATCCTCTATCACACAAACCTTTTCCATGAACTTCACTTTGAATCCTTTCTCTACTAATTGACCAACACTAAGCAGGTTTTGATCAATATCAAATACATATAAAACATAAGTAATGAACATGATACCTGAACAGCTTATAATAGCTATAGTACCCTTTCCTTTTACTATAATGTAGTCACCGTTCCCAATTCTGACTGTAATAGTCCGTTTTTAGTGAAATCGGAACAGTGGTTTCAGGACCACAAATTTGAAGTTGAAAAATTTATTCTTATATTATTATAATATCTACAACATGAGAGTATTATGGTATAAAAATTTTGTTAAGAAATTCTACCGTTTGCATGCTCAATTTGTAAAAAAGGACTAAATCGCATAAATTGCGAAAGTTGTATTCTATTAGCTAAAGGTGTTAAATAGCTATATAACCTTAAATTGGAGGTCCTTATGTGGTAATTAGACCATTAAAGGTGATAGCGGATGTGCATGGCATGGCAATTATGCAATTTTTTAAAGTTAGGTAAAGTTAAAATGGTAAATAGTCAATTAATGATGAAATAAATAAAATAAAGACCAAGCTATCATCTTTTTCACTTCTCCCAACCAAAATCACCGAAGGAAGACACCATTTTTGAGCTTCAAACTTTTGGCTAGTGCATGGTGAGTGTTCCTTGTCTCGTTTTTGATGATTTTTATGTTTCCTGAATCATTGTAGTTTAACCTAGCAACCCGGGGACTAATTTGCAAAATTATTAAACATTTTAAGTTTTTCCATTGATTAATAAGTTAGGGTTTTGAAGTTTGATGGAAGAAAATGAATCATTGTTGTTAAATAAACAACTTTTGTTAAGTGAATTTTGATGAAATTGTTAATTAGGGGTTAAATTGAGAAATGTGAAAATTGTGTGGTAAATATGTGAAATTGTCAAATGTGTGGGCTGCTATGAGCACATAGGATATTCGGCTAGGCTTGGGTTAGGTGAAATTGCATGAATTTCATTTTATGAGCCTAGGAACTAAATATGTAAAGAAGTCACAAGTATAGGGGCAAAATGGTAATTTTATTGTAATATGAATTTTGAATTAAATTGAATATAATGATGCTTAAATTAGTTAAATTTGATTATATAGATCAAGAAAAACAATGTACGATTTAGATTGAGGGAGAGATAAAGTTTTGGATTGAACGATCGTTTCTCGTCGTACGAGTTCGAGGTAAGTTCGTGTAATTAAGTTACGTATTTATATGCTTTAATTGAGATATATGTATATGAATGGTTTAATTATTATGTATAATTATTGAGCACATAACCGATGACATACAAAGAATACTAAGCCCCGTTTGAACCTTAAGAATTCGTAGGAAACAAATGACATGTCATTAGGGTTACCGTTTTGGTTGCGGTCTTACATGTGTTGCGGACACACCACAGGTTGTATGAGCTTACCGATTTCAGCTCATGAGAGCTTACTGATTCACAGCTCGTATGAGCTTACCATTTTTCAGCTCGAAAGATCTTACCGTTTACCGCTCTTATGAGCATACATGTACAATAATTGACGGATTTATAGTTTAGTACACCTCGTGTGTACTACCCACGTATCTAATGATATTCTAAGTGGTTTAACGGGCGCAGTGTTATTACGAGATTATACAAGTTTGATATGAACTAGTACAAGTTTTTACATGGAAATGGTTTATATATGATATACGGATACACGGTATAGATGTTACATGTACATGGAATTTAATAATTGTTGAATTCATACATGATTCTCGATTTTTATATGAATACATGGCTAACTTAGTTATTGATTATGTGATAGGCTTTGGCCAAATTGAATTGTGTTAAACTTTGAGTTACTTACCTAAATTGTGGTTAAATGGTAAGTTTAATTATGTGTTATACGAACTTACTAAGCTTAATTGCTTACTCTGTTTATTTTTCGTGTTTTATACTGATTCAGAAGCTTGTTCAGATTGGAAGTTGTTAGGGATCTCATCACACTATCAGACGTTATTTTGGTACTTTTGACTATATATTTTGGGTTAAATGGCATGTATAGGTCATTTTGGCTAATGGTAGCCTATATGTTTTGTTGTGTTTTAGCCATTTGTGTTGGCTTGTATTGTGGATATATTTTTTTTATGTAAATATGTAAATAGCCTTATTGTATGTGATGTATGGTTGCCATGCGAATTCCTTGGTTGTGATTTGGTATTTTGGGTACCAAATGTTTTTGATTGATAAGTGACAAGTTCTAAAATAGTTAATTGAGGTGTTAATTAGTATCATACTTGTATGTGATGTTTTAACAAGTTATAAGCTTGATATTGGTTGGTTTTGAATGTTTAATTATGTCATGGTTGTATGCAAATTGTTGTGTTGAGGTTGGTACCAATTTGGGTGAGAAATATGGCTTGGAAAATGACCTATTTTTGTCCACACAGGCAGAGACACAGGCGTGTGTCTCAACCGTGTGTGACACACGGCCAGGTGACATAGTCATGTGTCTCCTGCAACTTCTATAGAAAACAAGTCAGTAGCATCACACGGTCTAGCACACGGGCATGTGGCTTGGCCGTGTGGCACAAGTCAGTATACCCTCCAGTTTTCACAAGGCGTAACACACGGCCTGGCACACAAGTGTGTAAGGCCATTTCGAAGGGTACACAAGTGTGTGGTTTGGCCATGTGACCCAAGTCAGTGAGTTACATGGGCTAGGACACAGGTAAGGACACGGGTGTGTGGCCCTATTTCGAATGCCCACACGGCCTGAGACACGAGCGTGTCTTTTGGCCGTGTAAGACACACGGCCTGGCCACACAGGTGTGTGTCCCCTGCACTTAGAAAAATTTTAATATTTTCCTAAAAGTTTCTTGAGTACTCAGTTTAGTCCCGATCTATTTGTAATGTCTATTTGGGGCTTCGAGGGCTCATATTATGGACTATATGGATGATTTGAATGTGAAAAGTACATGAGATGTTTGTTTAATTGATTTATTAGTCCAGTAATACTCTGTAACGCTATTCTGGTGTCGAATACGGGTTAGGGGTGTTACACTGACCTTCTTAGACTCAATACTCTTCAGTTCTTTGAGCAACTCTTTGTCATGTGTCATATAATTAGTGCAACCACTGTCAATGAGCCAGGTTTCACTTGTTTCGTGACTAGTGAAACAAGTTGCAACAAAAAGCTAATCTTCTTCTTCTTGATTTGCCACTTGTGCTTCATCTCCTTGTTGTTGATTTTTGTACTTACAGCTTCATGTCCCATTTGGTTACATTTGCTGCACTTTGCATCTAGTCTTCTCCAGCACTTGAAAGGAATGTGACTTTTCTTGCCGCAATGTTGACATGGAGGATAATCCTTCTTTACTCTTGATCTTCTATTTCCATTTTTACTTTTGTTCCCAAATGCAAAGCTTTCTCCACTCGCAACGTGAATCTTTTTGTTCTTTGTCCTCCTATTCTTTCCATCATCTTGATGCTTAACTGGTAGAGCACCTTCGACGGCCCCTTCTTGCCTCATTACATGCTTTTGCTCTTGTGCTTACAAAACACTTAAGAGTTCCGCCAAAGTAATCTTTGACATACCCTTCGTGTTCTCTAAGATGGTGATGGTAGCCTCAAACCTTTCAGGTACTATTACAAGGATTTTCTCCACAATCCTTGAATCTACTAGAGATGAACCTAGCAGCTTGACCTTATTGGCTATGTTAAGGAGCCTTTCAGAATACTCATTGACTGTCTCAGTCTCCTTCATCTTCTGCAGCTGAAAATCACGTACAAGATTCAACACTTGTATCCCGCAAATTCTCTCATCTCCCTCGTACTCAGTCTTGAGATAATCCCATATCTCATTTACTAACTTTAGAGACATAATTCGCATGAAAATAGTTGGTGAAACTGCATCAAAAAAATAGGCTTTTGCCTTTGATTTCCTTGTCTTTTTTTTTCTTTTTGTGTTTTGATCTATGCCACGGTGGGATTGATAGGCAATGTAGGAATCTCGTAGTCGTATTCCACTACTTCCCAAATATCAATAGCCTCCAGGTAAGTCTCCATTCGCACTGCCCAAATCTGATAATTATCTCCATCAAAAATAGGCGGCGCAATTAAAGAGAAATTAATTTCAGCTTCCATAATGCAGCAAACACTAACACAAGACCCTTAAGAAAAAAGCTCTAATTACCAATTGTTGGTATTTTATCAGAAAATAAAACTAAACTAATGAAGAAAATTGAACTGATGATTATTATTCAGCAAGATTCACAATTTATAATAAGTGTAAATAACAACCCACTAACAATATGTTCCTAAACTTAAGCATCAAACATAAATTCAAAAAACAAAACACCTAAAAATAGCAAACACTAAAAATAGCAGTCCTAAACATATCAACTAACACTTACTTTGTCTTGAATAAAAATCTTGTCCTCATTCTAATCCACACATATTTGTAATAGCACTCTCGGTTGAATGTAAAAATTGAAGTGAATATGGACTTCTCTTGATATACCTGTTCAAACACAAGTTGTATACAAACAAAATATTGACAAACATCCAAAGAATTTATCGATAGAAAAAATGCTTGACCTACATACTTCTCGCATTAAAATTTTCTTTAAGCCAAGCATTATCTTTGAGGTTATAAGTTTGAACCATGATGTTCAATTCTAGATAAAAAAAATTTCTTTGGTCCATGCATCTTTTAATTCCTTAGGCAACTTCAAATTTGTGGAGATACAAGGTATCATTCCTTGAAATGTTGCATACAAAAATCTTATGATTAACTTTAGGAAAACAACTTTTAATGTCAAATACATTGCCTTGTCCTTATTGATAATCACTGAAATGGGAAGATATAAACTCAGTTCAAACACCCAAACAAAAGTCTCATGCTTTTCATTTATGTAAAAAAGAAAAGAAAATTGATGTTAATTGTTAATACAAAGAAGCAGATCATATTCAGCATGATGTGTCAAATGATGCAATTCTCCGAAGTAGACATAATTCGATCGGCTAGTTGAGTCTGCCAAAAAAAGAATATTTTGAAGACTATTCTCTTTATCCACGGTATATTTCATATAGAAACCAATATGTAAAATTAATTTTGCCTTAAAATACACTAATGCAGTATTTACATCTCCAGCTGCAATCGGTTTCATGAACCCTATATGTATAACTTATTTGAAAGATTTTTCCTCGTAAACCCCATGTTTTCACAAATGACATCATTTGACAAGGTCCATTGAAAACCCAAAAATTGGGAGCAAACGAAGACGGAAATGGTTAGATGAAAAAAAATTGCGTTTAGGACGATGATTTCTCCTCTTTCTCTGTTTATTTATTTTCTTTCAATCATTGAAAACATAACGAGGGTCTCCTTTTCTTTCACAGAATACTAAATTTTACATGAAAGAAGTCTACAAAAAGTAATGCTTGTTTTCCAACATGGCATCATTAATTTGTTTTCCAAACATTTAATGGGACGCATTTTGATTCACAAAGAAAAAGGCCGCATGATATTCAACACCAGTTTAATGTCTGAAGCGAATGTCTCGCTCTTGCTGTTCCAGTCAAAAAAGCAACGACCTATTGATGCACAGTGTTGCAATGAGGAAAATTTGGTTGATTTCTATTTTTGAGGATCATAATTTTTACAGTATGCCCAATCCAACCTGATTTAAACACGAATTGGTTAGAGGTGATGAACTTCATACACTTTATTTAAGTATTGCATGAATGAGATTAGAGATAAGATACATAATCTTCCTCGAATAATTTTTAAGACATTTGGGACCCAGAAATATGGTGTAGAGATCCATTATCTGTATGCAGATGTTGTGTAGTGCTCATTATCAAATGGGTCCATTCCTCCCTGGACAATTTTCCATGCACACGAATTGACTTCATCAACTCATTCTCAACCGTCTGATCCACCTCATACCCTGTATCTGCTACTTCACCATCCTGCATGGGACCAACTTCCCATGAAATATCATTCCTGGAAAATCAGAAGGCGTAGCAGAGATCATTTTAACCTGAATATTTTTGACTCATAATACCTTTGGTTGAGCCAATTATTTTGTCTATTCGATTAAAAAAAAGGGTCGTATGCATAATTGATGTTGAAATACTGTGTTGCCGCCTATGATCCCCATGGGTTTCACATTGCAATGCGGGCCACGCCGCCAGGGACAGCTAATGATTTGGAATAATTTGATGAAGAAAAAAAAAACTCAAGGTGGTGTCCCTCGGAATTCTAGTTTAATCCATCTGTTCTTGATTATCTGAAATTTAATTAGGGTTTTTTGAGGTAATGTGGTCCAGATCAAGGGGTTAATTATTCATTTTGAGAGAGAATTATTTGCTCTATCATGCATTCTTGCTATAAACTTGTGATGATTAATAAATATATAAAACTAAACTCTACAACGAATCTTTTGTTTACTTATTTTATTGTTAAAACTTTGTCATATTGACATTATGTCAAAATTAATGGAATAAAAGATTGCCAGGTTTCAGAAAAAAAATATACAGTACTGAAAGGAACATGACAATGGTACCATAATGCAAGCATTTTCTCCTCTCTTTTTTTTCTTTCCATCAATTTTAATGGTATTTCAATCTTGAAAAGTCCAACCTTTCTGCTGCCAAATTTAAAAAAGTTAATACCTCTATTTTAATTTGTTTACAAAATCATAAATGTAAATGCATGCATTTATGAATAATTAGATTAATTTGTTGTTTAATTAGAGTAAAATAGATGGATGGAATAGTAGATGAAGTATGAAGTAATTTCGATTTAGGGGGGAAATAGGTAAATTACCATTATTAGTTGTTTTGGGGAGGGGAGAAGCTATTGAGGATAAGAATGTATTCTGCTTTTGTGAAACTAATTTAATTTGGAATAAAAATAACAGTTATGAATTTTTATTAAAATTAGTTTGATCACCTACTAAATACATTCATATATTGGAATGAAAAATGAAGCTTCTAAAACTTGGGAGAGTGGGGTTGGCCGCAGAAAAGCAAATGGTGTTGCAGTTTGTGTTACTAGAAAAGAAATAAAAATCTAGTAGGAATTTGTTAGCTGATTTGATAAAAAAAACAAGAGTCACCTTCAACCTTCAATGTCTGTAAATCTATGAAGACATATATGAGCTTTAATTTGTTGCTCAAATTTGGTGATTGCCGTGGGAAGAAAGCATTGCCATCTTTCAATTAATGAGACAAAAGGGCAAATTCTTGAATCCCAAAGTAGAAGATATTCGTTGAGTTAGGTAATTAATAAGACTAAGTGGAATTCATCACAAACAGGAAACACTTCATTTTCAAAACAAAACCAAAAAATAATATATATATTCTTTCCAATTTAAACTTTTCAAAATGATCATGATTTTGCAGAATTGCCCCAAAAAGCTCGTAGATTAAAGAAGGGAGTCGGATCCTACATATATATTATACAGCACTTTCTGTTATTTTCCAAGATTCCATCTTCATCTTGCTGGTTTTCAGAAAAAGCAGGGACTGACTATGGGAACTGAAATTTACCCTTTGAAATTGGTTTGTAGTTTTCCAGGTCTGGAAATTCTTTCACTGACCGATCGAAGTTGAAAAGTAAAACTATGGGTTTTAAATATATGTCCCACAGTCCCTGCAGAAGACATTAATTCTCGAGACATTTGATGAGACACATGCAACTCAGTCTTTTAACTCATCCCTACTACCCCTAAGCTAGCAATGAAATGAAGAGACGTTGAAGGGGAAAAAAATAATTAACATGTAGAAATATAGAAGGAAAACTATAGTATAGTATATATACATAAAAAGGAAGTGGGGGAGAGAGAGAGAAATTTGTAACACCTTATTGAATGCGACTTTTCTTCCTCTTATATTAATTCAACTCCCTTTCTCAGCTCTTACTTCATTTTCTAGCCTTCCTATATCCAAACCCCCCCTCTCTCTCTCTTACAATTTTTTTTATTTTGTTAAGAACCCATCCCCAGCTGTTTCATTGCTGACAATTTTTCACCTAGGATTCAGCAAATTGCTGTTTTAGGAAAGGTTTCTTCCTCATTGTCATTTTGATCTTGTCTTGAAATGGGGAGGCACTCTTGCTGTTACAAGCAGAAGCTAAGGAAAGGTCTTTGGTCACCTGAAGAAGATGAGAAGCTCTTGAGGCATATTACAAAGTACGGTCATGGTTGCTGGAGTTCTGTACCTAAACAAGCTGGTAATATATATATATATATATATATATTCTTTTTATGCAACTTTAGCTTCTTTTCATTCGTGAATTGTTTCTAAAATAAGACAAATTCGCAGGTCTGCAGAGGTGTGGAAAGAGTTGCAGACTAAGGTGGATTAATTACTTGAGGCCTGATTTAAAGAGAGGCACATTCTCTCAAGAAGAAGAGAATCTCATAATTGAACTTCATGCAGTTTTGGGGAATAGGTATTATTTCTTCTCCCCCCATGGTTTTGGATATTATATATGCACAGCTCTGTAAAAATTCTTTGAACTTTCAGGTGGTCCCAAATCGCTGCACAATTGCCAGGAAGAACCGACAATGAAATTAAGAACCTATGGAACTCTTGCTTAAAGAAGAAGCTTAGGCAGAGAGGCATTGACCCTGTCACCCACAAACCCCTCTCAGAGGTTGAAAATGGTGGTGAAGACAGCAAGAGTCAACCCACAAATAGCCTGGATATGGCAACTTCTGGTGCATCTACTGAACTGAACCTCAACACCGACAATCCTAAAGCAGGACCACCGTCGGTCACTGCACACCATTTCCAATTGGAAATGGAAGGCTCCCCTTGCTCCAACAAAATCAACAGCAGCAATAACAGTAGCAAAGACTTGTTCATGGACAGCCAGCCATCTGATTTGGTGGGGCATTTTCCAATTCAGCAATTGAATTATGCATCCAATGCTAGGCTCTCCTCCACAACCTCAAACCCCACTCTCTGGTTCACCCAAACCAGTAAACCTTTCGATATCAATTCTGAATTCCCTTCAACTTCCATGTCTGCCCTTCTCCCACCATTGACCTCTTCTTTTCTCTCTGCTCCTATGGGGTTCAAGCCCTCTGATACCCCTTCAATCCCCTCCTTCACACATATCAATGGGTCCCGATATTGGGAAACGGCTGCCTCCGCTAATAACAGTAACAGCAGCAGCAGCACTGAGCTACAAAGCAACAATTCCTTCTTTGAGAACAACAGTTACTCATGGGGATTGACCGACTGTAGTACATCAGAGAAAGAGGCTCCAAATCCAATCCATTTAATGGAAACCCAAGCAGATGAAATTAAGTGGCCAGAGTATCTCAATAACCCATTGTTAATGGCGGCTGCTTTGCAAAATCAAACCCCACAGTCCTTCTGCAATATCGAGATAAAATCAGAAACAGATTTCTTCACTAATACTTCATCAAACACCGTGTGGTCTCTTAACCAACAGCAGCAGCAGCAGCAGCAACAACAAGCAGCTTTACAAAATTCCGATATGTGTGCGAAGGACATCCAAAGACTTACAGCAGCTTATGGACATATTTAGCTTAATTTGCTTTGCATTTATGAAAGGACCCCTCTTCTTAGAAGTAAAAGAAGGGTGACTTTCCTTCAAAAAAAAAAATAAAAGAGATTTTTAAAAAAATGGCATTCTCAATATCAGGTGTGTACAACAGATTTCTCTCCCTTCTTTTTCATATATTTTAACTCATTCTCGTGTATATAGGGGCTGAATCTGATACAAAAATTTATCCACTTTTGCTTTTGGACTATTTTGTGAGCAAAACGATTTTGTTAGCCCTTTTTCTCTCTTTTGAGTGTGGGGTAGAACTGCTGAATAAAGCTTGTTTTAGTGTCTTTTTACTCTTCTTTGCCTCCTTGCATATGCTCATATTTGTGCATTGGAATTTTACGTTTCTCTATCAGTAAACAATGGTTGATTAAAAGAAGAAAAAAAATCATTTCTTCTTCGTATCATCCCCATTGTTAATAGTTAAAGCAATGAATGGTTTTAAAATTGAAGAAGAAAAAAGTGTGTCACTGCCATCTCCAATTGGAAAATACATGAAAGTAACACTTTTTTCCAGTTCCAACAATCAAAATTGGTTATCGATCAGTGTCCAGAGGACACAAAGAAATCGTAATCGCTTTTATCACTTTTTTTGGTTTCTTGCTTTCAATTGTAGGTGATTTCGAGTAATTGAATCGATTAGTTGGGAGCTTCCTTTTGGCTTAAACAATCTTAGTACCCTTAAATTAAATTTTCAACCGCTTGCTTCTCAAGCCTCAAAAGGAGTAATTGACCACCACTCGGCCTCTCATTTTCTTTGCCCATCGCATACACACGCATGCTCACGTACACATCCTTAAACCATTTATAGACCATGAGCCTAAATTTTTTTAAGTCAAATTCGTATATGCATGTTGTAATATTCCTAAAATAAATATATTCTTTTAGAAACAAAAATTTAACAAGTTTAGAAATAAGAGTTATGCCACATCATGCTCAAGTAAGCAAAGAAGAAAAAATAAAGTCAGTCGTCGGTACATGGGAATCTAGCAAGGGCCATTTAACTGGTGCTGTCTTGTAACTCTTTTAAGACACTTACGTTTTCTAAAGAAACACCCTATAAATAGCAAGTAACTTGATTTGGAAGTTTCGGATCCCGCAGTAAATGTAGAAAAACGAACACCCAACTACCTTTTAAATTTTCAATTAAACACCAATTTCATAAGATAATTATTTATGGTCGGAATGGCAAATGTTATGGCCAAGTGGTTCAAAATCCAACGTGGTTGGGACAAGGAGAGATCAAAGAAAGTGGGAATATATCTACGTCAGTTTTGGAGATAAATAATGAGTAAAGTTTGCAAACACCCGCCAAGGTTCTATTGAGGTTTAAACAATTCAACGCTATGATGTTGGAATATTACGTGAGAAGTTGAAGGTGGTGACCCACTGCAATAATTCTACTAATTCTACTCATGGAGGCATCTTTTCTTCTCCACAACCATGCCTGCCGCCAATGGTATCTGTTTTCAGCCCTGTTTCTAAACCAAGAGTTATCATGGAATCGAGTTTAAAAATTGTAATCACGACAGAATAGTTATGATATCGCCAATTAGTAAGGACTTAGGACAAAATATTATTAAACAAATAAAAAAAAATCAAAAATAGGTTCTGATATCATTGTCGCATAAATCCTGGCTCTCAGTGTCAGGAAGGGTACTAATTAATTTTAATCCTTAAACACCAAGCAATGGATTAAAAACAACAAATCTAAAATCAGTACACAAAAACACAGTTTTTTTAGTAATTATATTCCTTTGGCAGTACTTTTTAATTTAATCTATTTGTGTATAAAAGCCCATAGTTTGCAAAAACCCAATAATATAGAGGACTACTATGGGTGAGAGGATGATACTTTAGCTTGTAACTTAAAAGCAACATGTTTTAATTTTATTTTTAATGTATTTTAGGGTAATTATTCGATGCCAATTACAAATTTAATGCTCCTAACCTTTAAATTCATGTTTTAATACTTGATAGAGCACTAAAGAGCAAAATGAGTGAAAAACAAGCGAAAACCTGAGCATCGGAGCAAGCTGCAAAAGCCACACATGTTCAACCATTCTACACGGTCGTGTGTCCATACGGGCGTATGGTATGCTATATCAATTTCACGGGATTACAAATCGAATTACAGAAAATCACAATTTTTAGATTTTTTTAGCATTCTAAGGCATATATATGACAAAAATAAGAAGATAGGAGAGAGCCATCAGAGAATACTCAAGAAAGAAACTCGAAAATACCATTGAAGCCGACTTTGAAATAGATTTCCATCAAGATTGAAGATTCCCAATTGATTTCTTAGGAAGTTATTATGAGTTTATTTCTTTCTTTCGGTTATACTATGTCTTGGATTTTTTTATTTTCAAACATGAACTATTTTTTTAAATACCTAAGGAGATGAACCCCTATGATGGATCCTGTCGTTTGATCTTGTTCTTAATTATGTGTGTTTAATTCTTGGTTTAATATTTCTAGATTATTAATACATGTTTGATGTGTTTAAATCTGTGGTTGAATAGACCCTGTTTAAGAGTAGATTTTGCGTAACTGAGTGGAGTTGCATGCAATCCTAGAAATAGAATGGCATAAATCTACCGAATTAGAGTCAAATCTAATAGGGGAATCCATAGCACGAGTTAATGTGATAATATGAGTTTTAATTAGAAAGAAATTTCACTTAATCAACCTAGAGTTAGTTGTTTTTATGCTCGAAAGAGATATTTGCATAATTTAGGGATTTTTACGGATCAATATACTATGTAAAGAAATTACATAATTTAGATTGATAGTGACAGATGAAATCTAGGTGAATTCTTTTCTAGTTATTGTTTCGTTTCTTGGTTGTTACTCAATTACTTTAGTGATTTGTTCTTTGTTGCGTTCATTAGTTAACTAATTTAGTTAATTTTAGTTTCAATCAATCACTTGAATTATTTGATTAAATAATCGAAAGACAGTGATTACTAATACTTTTAGTCTTCGTGGGAACGATATATTTGTTCACTGTAGCTATACTATTAATTGATAAGTGCACTTGTCTTAATCAAATTCTTAGTTAGTTTCGCGACAGATCAAGTTTTTGACGCCATTGCCTAGGACTAAAATATTAGAAAAAATTTATTTCTATTAATTTCGCCATTTTTTAGTTTAATATTTATGTTTTTTAATTTAATTATTATATTTTAATTTTTTTTTGTTTGATTCTTATAGGTTCTTTTTGTTTATAACTAGAGACAAACCGTTGGAACCGTTAGTTTTTTATAATGAGATCGAAAAAACTGCTCGTAGAAACCAAAGAGACGTTACAAAAGCAAGGTCATGTCAATAGATTTTAATAGACGATCAAGAGTAAAAGGACATTACTATAGAGATGGATAATAATCCTGTTAATCCACAACTTCCTATACATCCTACTCCTCGAAGTATGTATGACTATGCTAAGCCCACTTTGATTGGGGATGAATTGAGTATTGTCGAACCAACTATTGCTATAAACAATTTTGAGATTAAGCCGAACACAATTCAGATGGTGCAACAATATGTTCAGTTTGATGGGTTGCAAGATAAAGATTCGAATGCTCATTAGATAACTTTCTGGAGGTCTACGACATATTTAAGATCAATGGCGTTACTAATGATGTCATACACTTACGGTTGTTCCCATTCTCTTTGAGGAACAAAGTGAAATAGTGGTTGAAATCACTTCTATAGGGTTCTGTCACTATTTGGGCTCAGATGGCTGAAAAATTTCTGGTGAAGTATTTTCCATCAGCCAAAACAACTAAGTTGAGGAATGACATCTATTTTTTTTTCTCAATTTGAGCTTAAGACACCGTATGATGCATGGGAGAGATTTAAGGATCTTTTGAGAATGTGTCCTCATCATGGGTTACCTTTGTGGTTACAAGGTCAAACCTTTTACAACAGTTTAAATCCCTCGACTAGGCAGATAATTGATGTATCAGTTGGTGGAACACAAAATTATAAGACACCTAAGACAGCACAATAATTTATTGAAGAGATGACACTAAATAACTATCAGTGACAAGTTATGAGAATAAAACCAACTAAGGAAGCCGATGTTTTTAATATAGATGCAGTTTCTATATTGGCAAGTTAGGTGGAAGCACTGACTAAAAAGATTGATGGTTTGAGTTGCAGTAAACAGGGAAATCCAGTAAAGCAATATAGTGCGACTGGAGTAGGAATGATCAATTTGGAATGTTTGCCCTTCAAGTCTAACATGGAACATGAGCAAGTCAACTTTTTAGGTAATAATTCTAGACCTTAAAATAACCCTTACAACAATAATTATAATTCGAGATGAAGGAATCATCCAAAATTTTCTTGGGTGGTCAAGGAAATCAAAGGTCACAACCCCCTCCGAGTTTTCAGCAACCTTATCAACAAGAAAAACAGTTGAATCTGGAAGAGATGTTGACTAAATTTATTTCAGTGTCAAAAACTAGATTCCAGAACATTGAAACGACTTTGAGGAATCAGTAGGCATCTATTCAGGTCATCGAGAATCAAATTAGCCAGCTTGCTAAATTGGTTTCAGAGAGACAACAAGGCAGTTTACCTAGTAACATTGAAACCAACCCAAAGGAGCAAGTCAATACAATCACTGTACAAAGCAGAAAGGTGTTAGTCGAGCCTAAAAAGAAGCTGAATCTAGACGCTGATGAGAAAAGTGATGGGGTTGAGGAATGCAAGAAAGAGAATAAGTTGATGGTTAGAGAATACAAACCACCAATTTCATATCCGGCAAAGTTGAAGAAAGACAACATCAATGAACAATATGGTAAATTTCTTGAACTTTTAAAAAATTTGCATATTAACTTAAGTTTTATTAAGCCTTTTCGCAAATGCCAAGTATACAAAATTATTAAAAGAGCTATTAACAATTAAAAGGAAGTTAGACGAACTGTCCACTGTGGAGCTCAATGAGGAATGCTCGGTCATTCTCCAAAACAAACTACACATCAAGTTTAAAGATCTAGGGAGTTTTATTGTTCCTTATTTTATTGGTAGCTTAAATGTAGAAAAACTTTTGGTTGATTTAGGTGCTAGTATAAATCTAAAACCTTATGAAATGTTTAAACAACTTGGTCTCTGGGAACAAAAACCCACTAGGATGAGTATTCAATTAGCTGACAGAACAATTAAGTATCCTAGGGGTATTATTACGGATGTACTTGTTAAAGTAGATAAATTCATATTCCCTATTGATTTTGTTATATTGGACATGGATGAGGATATTGAGATATCCATAATTTTAGGTCGACCCTTTTTAGGCACTACTAGAACTATCTCTGATGTAAGTAATGGTGAACTTGTGTTGATGGTAGGTGATGAAGAGCTTACTCTTCAAGCACATGATGTTGTTAAAGTTTCTAGTGAGCGAGATGATACTTGTTATTTTGTTAATGTTAGTAATCATGAGGCTCAACATTCTTTACAGAAAATCACTTATGAAGACTTGTTAGAACTATATCCTATTCAAGGTGATATAAATTAAGGGATAAGTGAAGAAAAAATGGCGCAGCTCCATGAATTAGATGATAGTTAAGAACGTACAAAGAAGTAAGAAAGCAGCGACATGGTGTGCATGTAAAGAGGACGGACCAATTCAATGTTGGAGACAAAATGCTGCTGGACAGTTTAGATCCACGAATGTTCCTTGAAAAGCTTAAATTGAGATGGTCAAATCCATTTGTGGTACGAAACATATTCCCATATGAAACCACTAAGGTAACACCCCCTGATTACGACACATTTAAGGTAAACAGTCATCATATCAAACTTTATTTTAATGGTGATACTAATAATGAGAGAAAGGAGTTATGGCTCTAAAATCTGAATTAATTGTGTATATGAAAAGGAAAGTAAACCTTAAACTCTAAATAAGCTATTATCAAAAGGCAACCCGAGTGTTCTTTTTTATATTATTTTCATTTAATTATGTTTTATGCTTAGTACATTTATTTCTATTACAAAAAAAAATTAAAACTAAAAAATTTAAAAAAATAGGTCACACGACCTGACGACACGATCGTGTGGCCTACAGGGTATGAACACACATCGATGTGCATACATGGAACGATTAAAATCAAGTTCACATGGCTTGGGTGGATTCACGACCTGACTACATGGCCGTGTAACCCACACACCCTTATACACAATCGTGGAAGAAGCGAACGACAAGTCCACACGATCTGAGTAAAGACACGCAGCTTGACGATACGGCCCTGTGGTAGACAATGCCTAGACACACAAGCATGTTACAAGCCGTGTGAATAATAGAGTATTTTTTTAATTTTTCTTGCAACACACACAACCTAAGTGGATTCACACAGCCATGTCACTCACAAGATCAAGATACACACCCATGTGACGATCGGAATAGAAGAAACATTTAGAGCCACACGGGCACAGTGAGTTACACAGTCAACTCACACGGCTGTGTGGCCCAACATGGTCCACATACACGTCGATGCCTTCATTTAAACTTGAAACCCTTTTTCTTGTATCCCACTCATTTTTTCCTCACTTAGTTGTCATTTTCTCACACAAAGACAACACTCTAAACTGTCACGCATTCATCCCTCTTCACCGACCATCGTCTCCTACATCACACATACACCGCTGTCCTCTCTGCCCTTTTTCTATGCTTGCCGCTTTCCATTTTCCCTCCCTCTCCTTCCTCTTTCCTTCATTGATTCGATCACACTCATTTCCCACTGCCGACCACATCCTTTTTTTACTCGTTTCTTCTCATCTCCCCAAACATCCCCTTCTTTCTCCAACAACCGCCCACACCGCTGATATCTTTTTCCCTTCGTTGGCAACCATGTCATCCCTTCTTCCCCTAACTCACAACCGTGAATATCCAACCTTCGTTCCTCAACTGTACCATAGTCGACCAACCTTACATTTTCCTTCTGCCGCCGCATTCAATTTCCACCGTCATCGTTGTCCATCCATCCTACCACCTTTTGTCACCACTTCTTCTCTTTTCTATATTTTATTTATTATTATTAGCTCTATTATTATGCTGTGCAGTTGAATAGTATTCGTATTAGATTTTTTTTCCTTTTGAATTATCTAGGTTTTAATTAGGAATTTGATTTTCGTTGTGGGGTGAATTGCACTTGATTAGTTTTGTTTTGTATGTCGATCTGTTCATCAACTAAATTATTTTTATTGGTGGGGAGCCTATGTGTTTGTAGTATGTACTGATTGGTGCTGGTTTTTTTAGTATTGTTCATGCTAAATCTCTATGTGAAAATTTAGATATATTTTGGAGTAATTTTTGTCAGCCCAATTTATTTCGATTTTTTTATTTTGCTGATAATTGTTGCCTATGTCGACTATGTTCATATAAGATGTATTTTGCCGATGATGATGATGCCCCAGTCGGTGATTCACTTCTTTTCTGATAGTTGGTTGTCATTTTTTTCACGTACATGATATCGAACACATGATGAAAGAGTAAGGTACTCGCTCAATCCAAGAAATAAAATGAAAGGCTACAGGGACCTTATCTTCATCCTTTCAGACCGTAACCACTAGACACCGATATCTCATATTCGATCATCCAACCCATGAAGAAATGTATCAGCACCTTAAGGACAGATCATTAGGTTTGGGTCAGTGTATTGACTAGAAAGCCCTTTAGACAGTGGATCTATCCGCACGGGTTCACACTTTATTGGAAGTGACACCGTGGGAATGGTTGGTTGTGATCGTGGAACTGACGTATTCTGAGCTTACTTTAGAGTTTTGCTCCACATTTTCCCTGCAGGCCATTCTATCGTCAGGGGATGAACCTCGAGGGATCTCATTCTATCTTGGGGGTATCACCTAGTATTTGAGTATTGTGAGATATGGAGTCATTTTCGACATATATTATAATGACTTCTTAGGTATGCCTGAGATCTCCACCCTCTTAAGGCACATACATCGACCGACCCCTCTTTACTGGTTTGACATTGCTGAGGTTGCCACTTTGTACAACCTGAGCCATTCCAAGGCTCGGTGCCTACCCTTGGCCTTGCGCTACTTTCACGCCATTGTAGCCCACACTCTAACTAGTCGAAAGGAGAGTATGAGCGTTGTGGGTACTTTAGATGCGTACTTCTTATAGAGCATGCACAAGCAATATCCGATTGATATAGCCTATTTCATAGACCAGTGCTATCGACATCAAAGTGAATGCCTACAAAAAAACCTATCTATATGGGTCCATATGTGACAAGCCTGACTCGTTACTTCGGCCTTCTTAAGACTCCTGAGCAAATCTGACCCTCAGTCTGATTGGGGATATGGCACCACAAGGCTTAAGTATAATGAAACATATGAGGCTGGTCGTCTGTCAGCCCAGGCCTTTCGGTGATCGATAGGTGTTGTTATGTCTAACTCAATAGAATGAGGATGATAAGCATTTAGATGACGACCTCCCACCACCACTACTGCAATCCATTCCCAGTCCTCCTGGTAGTCACTCCACTGCTGTGCCTCTGGAACGACGAAAATGTCCAAGTATACACAATCGCACCAAGTAATAAAGTGACAAGTAAATGTCGAGTTATCGTACCCACGGGGACTATGAAAAGAATTATTTATGAATGCAATTAAAAACACTTTGGTGAAGAAAAATATTTTGATTTGAGGAGGTGGTTAAAAACTAAGATTTTAACTAAGTAAAATAAATAAAAATAAAATAAAAGTTCCAATGCACGATTTCAAAAATGATTTTAATCAAGATAACATAATTGTGTTAGATTAATTACATTTCTCAACTTAGAATTATTAAACTCATGTTCATGTTGTTACGAATAAATTCACGACAACTCGGTAATTTACTAACTTATGAACATACTCACCTACCAAAATCTATTTATCTCTTGACTATATCTCTATGTCAATTCAACCGATTAAATAAATTTTAATAAGAAAATGTGTTAATGCACATATATACTTATGAAATCAAAATAATCTTTTGTACATACCTCTATTCCAATTCAAACAATTAATTTAATTTTCAAAAGCACATAAAAGATTACGTGAGGTAACAATATATTTCTACCTTGAAACAGTTTAATCACAATAATCTTGCAAGTTATGCAAGGCTAATGTATAGTTAGATACCGTTGCTAATTTAACCCTTAGCTACCTTAGATGATTAAACATGTATTGATTAAGTATCGTGTCAATTAATTACAATTTTAATACGTTTAAATAATTGATTCATTAGTTACCTTACAATTGTAATGCAAGAATAACTTAGTCATGATTTTACTTAATCAAACATCTTACCAAGGCCTATAACAACACAAACACAATTTTAATAATTTAAGTGGACAAAATGCAATCAACCTAACACAAATTAAATTTAAGCCATATTAATTAAATTAAACATATCAAAATCACAAATATTCATAGACATGTTTATAACAACAGTAATAAAATTAAAAGGATAAGGAATAATAATCAAATCTGGTGTTTCTCTGCGGTTTGACTAGTTTGCTGCTCTCCTCCTTCTCCGCTTGTTCTTGTTGATTCGATGCTTCCACGAACACTTGAATGCTACTTCAAATGGTGGTTGAATGACTCTTTTTCAAGAGGTGAAATCTGCAAAGGAATGGGAAATAAAATGAAGAACAATTGGAAGGTGTTTGAAGAGAGAAAGTGAGAAAGAAATAAAGGGATAAGAGGGTTTGAGATGTGTTTGAAGTGATAAGCCAATGGGGGTATTTATAGGTTGAGTAGGCTGTTAAAAAAAGCAAAAATTATCAGTCATAGAGTCCCCAATGGCCGGCCACACATGTGGCAAGTTTGAAGGTTTCAAACTTGATATTTTAAGGTAAGGGAAAATCTAGAAATGCATAAATAGTGGATGTACAAGCCCAATTTTTTGCCCGGACCCATTACAAACAAAACACACCTAAAACCTACCCAAAACCCAATACCCGAAAGAAACAATTACAAGCCCAAACACCCTGGCCCAATGACCTAAACTAACCCAAAGACCAATCAGCAAAAAAAACCTTAGGTGCGCCGCACCTAGGTCTTCTGACTACTGCCACCACCCTTGTCGCATCACCTCTACCACCGACCCACCACCGCCACTTGCCCACATGCGCCATCGAGTGCCTGCAAAACAATAAAAGAGACAACAACAGAAAGAAAAAGGGGAATCGACTATAAAAGCCAAACCTTTCTGTAATTTTTTCTTCCTCCCTTGCTTTGTACGAACATTTTTAGAAATAATAAGGCAAAAAAAAAAAAGAAATAGACTCAAGGTGATTTCTTCGTTTCTTTTCGAATATAGATCTATTTCTTTTATCTTTTTTATTTTTTTTGGTACGTGTATAAATGAGTAATAAAAAGGAGAGTTTTTTACCTATTTGATGACGTCGGGATACTCGGAGTAATTGGAGGGCGATTCGATAGAAAAAAGGGAAGCTTTTTAGCTTCTCGGCCGCCGCATGCGGCGGCGCCAATGCCGATAACGGTTGGCGTGGCAACGGTCGGCCGAAGGTTGGCCAGCTTCTGGAAAAGGGGAGAGAGGTTGGGGAGATTTTTTTTGAAATTTTTTTCGGAAGAAAAGTAAAAAATGAATTTGTTTTTGGAAAATTTTGGTCTAAATAAGGAAGCAAAACGGCGCCATTTTGCTCAACCCTTTAAAACGTCAAAAAGACGTCGTTTTAAGGCCGTTCGACCCTACCCGACCCGCTCCAGCCTAGGATCCGTGTGTTTTTGTGCGGAAGGGCAATTTGCGCTTTTAGCCCTTCCACTTTTTAATGGGTTTACAATAAAGTAATTTTAGTTTTTAAATTTTACCCAAGAATTTTATCGCGTCTTCAATTTGGTCCCCATTGAAGTTGACCGTTTTGGAGGCCTGGATAAATTTCCCTTTTGGTCCCCCTCCTTTCGTGTGCATCACGATTTAGTCCTTTTTACGTTCTTCATTTTCAATTTCGCCCCTAGGGTTCTGTTTAGTTTCAATTTATCCCTCTCCTTGTATTTTTGTTATTTTATTATTAAAACTAATAAATTATTATTATTATTATTATTATTATTATTATTATTAGTATTAGTATTAGTATTAATATTATTATTAATATTATTGTTATTATCATCATATTTTAGTTTATACTTATTATGTAAATTTTAAATATATGTGTTTTATTATGTTATTATTATATAATTGCCTCTATACATATATATACACATAGATACATATTTAATATTTACATACATATATACGCTTATATTTTTTATATATTTTATAATTTATACATATGTATGTATTTATATGCACATTTTAAATTTTATATATATGCATACTTACATGTATAAGCCATTTTAGAAACTATTCTTTTAGATTGTCTCCCTGAATTGAAGCATTATCTTGAAATTTTAAATTTACAATTTTAACATTAAAACTATAATTTTTTTTGAGCTTCTGAGCCTATAGAGCATATTTTTTTCGTGCTCATTTTATTTTTGGTTGAGTATGTCAACTAGATTTTTTATTCTAGAACATGTTTCGGTTATGCGTGTCGAGACCACATTATTGATTTGATATACTGAAATGATAGAGACACTTAGGATTTAACCTACTTAACCTCTACATAGCTTACTTGTTGAATTAACCCTTAATAAACCTCGTTGATCGTAACACATTTTTTTTCTTATCACTCGTTTATGTTAACCAGAAACCATATTAATGTTGCAATTTTTTTCTTATTGACTCCCTTTTTGTCAAGATTCGATTTGATTAGTTGTCTATCTATATTTCTTCATCTGCATTGCTGAATTTCGGGGTGTTAACTCTTGTTAAGTTTAAATTTCAAGTAATTATTAAGTAGGCGAGACTCTTATGTTTTTATGCCTTAAAAATTTCTGCTTGGATTGCTTATGTTCTTTACTGTCAATTTAGTTAAATTTTCAATGCATGATTATTTATAGATTATCTTAAGACATTTTCGGTGAAAAAAATAAATTAAGGGAAGTTAACTTGAATGTGTGTTGAGAATTTTGCTTGAGGACAAGCAAACGTTTAAGTGTGGAGATATTTGATAAGTGCTAAAAGTAATATGTTTTAACCTCGTTCTTAATGTGTTTTGGGTGATTATTCGATGCCAATTATGAGTTTTATGCTCTTAATCTTTTAAATTCATGTTTTAATGCTTGATAGAGCACTTTGGAGCAAAATGAATGAAAAATGAACGAAAATCGGAGCTTCGGAGCAAGTTGCAAGAGCCACACAAGCTGAACCATTCCATACAGGCAGACTACACGGGCATATGGTAGGTGGTGTTGATTTCATAGGATTATACACCGAATAGCAGAATATCGTGATTTTTAGGTTTTTCGGACATTCTAAGACATATATAACAAAAATAAGAAGATGGGAGAGAGCTATTAGAGAATACTCAAGAAAACAACTCGAAAAACACCATTGAACCCGACTTTGAAGCAAATTTTAATAATAAAGTTCGAACAATTCAAAGCCATATAAAGGATTATAAACAACCATAAAATCCAGTTGTTAAAAACAAAAATATTAGAAAAAAATAACAACGAAAATACTTATAACCTAGTAAGATGATTAAGTAGAATGACGGAGCTCCCGATATGCCGACCTGATCAAATTTGTGGGTTACTTGAAATCCAAACATATAGACTAAATGAGCTTGTAACAAAGTGTGTAACTTATGTATACAATCAATCATAATTATGTATAACATATATGTTTTCGATTTCTCTTTAATCAAACAGTTCTCAAAATCGAATACAGAGTCAGAAACATAAGATATCAGATATAGTTACAGAACATATTAGATACAGATACAGATGTAGATTCCTACCCTCATCCGATGTACACCTTCTCTCTCCATCCCTACACACCATATAGGGTATCAAGTACTCATCCATCCCTACACACCGAATAGTGATTGTATGTCACATTTCAAAATAATTGCAGACTAGCTGCCAGATCAGAATGCGATAAATCACCAGAATCAGATATATGCTTGTGGCTTAGCCACAAAAATCGACAGATTATTTAACTGCCCACACTTTCTCCTCTATACAATCCCAACCCAATGCAGATGCAGATTTTAACAAATATCAAATATGCATATATAGTGGTACAAATTCAAATCATACTCTAGTAATATTGTCACACTTATCAGATTTCATCTAAAATATATGTGTAAATAACAAATTATTCAGTAACATATCATCAAATAACGAATTTCATTGCATATTCAGATTCCACAGACCCCACAGTAGGCCTACAGTCTATTCGAATGACGTTTACAGTCTTTGAAAAAATTTTCAGTTTTTGGCCCACACATCCGTGTGGATTCACACAGCCTGACAGATGCCCCTGTGGCTCATCAGAATGCCTCACATAGTCTGTCACACAACCTGGCACACGACCGTGTAACCCAAGTCGGAGAGTTACATGGTCTAGCACACAGCCTGATACATGCCCGTATGACTCAATTCAGAGACTTTCATAGCCTGGACACACACCCGTGTCATTCACCCATGTGACTCACCACCAAAACAACCCCTCACATGGCCTGGGCACACGCCCATGTCGCACGCCTGTGTGACCCATGTCAAAGAGTTACATGGCCTACTACAGGACCGTGTGACTCACACGGCCTAGGCACATGACCGTGTGACGTCGACAATAATGATTTTTAGCTTTTTCCATTCATAGAAATTCAGGTTTTTGTTACACACTTGGTGGTATGAGTTTGACGTAGAAGCAACAGAGATGATCCCAAAACCTAAAAACGACAATCAATTGTCCAATTAAACGATTTAATCGAACTAAAACGCTAATTTAACATTCAATCGAACTATGTCAAAAACTTCGACGCAAAAATCCAACTCGAAAATCATCCACTCACCCTTGTACTAAACAACAATACGTGAACTAACTCGTTGGAGGGACAATACCGTTAATATCTTCACCTAAAAGAAAGCCAATCGAAACTTAAACAGGGAAATTGAACAACATAGGTAGAAAACCAATTTTGAGAAAAACGAATGAAAACGAATATCAACAGAAATTTAACAACAAAACTTACACGATTAATTTTCAATCAGAAACAATGAGACATGCAATTTCCCTCGACAAAACAACTATAAGAGAAAGAGGGGAAAAAAAAGAAACAATTTAGTTAATTAAAAAATACAAATTTTACGGAGTAGTATAAAAATATATTTCCTCTTAACTTACACAAAGACTCAAACACAAGATCAAAGGCATACAGAAGCTTAACCACTGAACCTCTAAGCTCATCGTTGACATAAGTTAACGCAGAATAAGACTTAAGTCACAAGTTCAAAGGTAAGAGTTCAACCAAAACAAAATAGAAAAAAATTTCAAAAGTAAGACTTGAACCCCTAATCTCAAACACATAAGCAAAATACTTAACCACTAAAGCAAATACTCAATTACAACAAAATTTAACAAACAAACATTCAAATTTTTGGGGCGTTACATTTAGGGTTGTTCGTTTGGTAAAGGTTAGCTATCGAGTGTTCTCGCAATTAATTTACACACGGAAGGGTTGGTGATATGAGATGTCCTCGATCATAACTAACTTATTGGTTGTAGGAGAAAATGCAGTATCCAAGATCAGTTTGAAGCCGAAGCCTAAATCGTGCCTGAAGCTAGAGTGTCATCACATCAATTTATTTAATATTATTTCGTTTTATTTATTTCATTGCAATTTCAATCTTGATTTGTTTTTTTAATCAAATTTAATTCCCGTTTATTTCATACAAGTTGACATGAGTCATGGGCATGACAACTGTCAACGACGTGTTCTAGTTATAAGGAAATATAATTTTAAATATCCAATTCCTATGAGATCAATCTTACTCCTTATACTACTATTTATATTCTATTTAGGTATAGGAATTTTATTTTATCTTATTTTATTTTTTTCGACACCATCAATAAATATTGATAATATTTATTTAATTACTTTTTTTAAAATGTGTTAATTAATATATAAATAAATATATTAGAGCTTATCCTCTGCAGGCACAATAATGGGTGAAGGCCCAGGCTAGGCGGCCATTGCCAGAAACATAAAACATTGGAGCAATCACAAACATTTTGATTCCAAAATCCAAAATATTAGTTAGGTGGTGAAGGCCCAAAATGAAACATCACAGGGCACATGTTGACCCCCCAAGCCTACACACGTACAGGCCCGAATTTCAGATCTAAATGGGACAAATGTTGGCTGATAGACTCATCTCTCTACCAGACCTACCCAGTCGTCCACTCAACAGGATGAAAACCTGGGTCAAGTTTTGCCACCATGGACTCTTCACAATGTCTAGCCCTACCTTCTTTGACGGCATTTAATAATCCTAATCAAATGAGGTTAACAGGAATCGTTGTATCTCCTAATTTACTTTAAGCAAATTAGTCTTCTATTTCCACCTCAAAATTTAATATAATTATTGCAAATAAATGTTTTTCAGGAGAATAAAAGTTCGAAAAAAAGAAAAAGAATATTAAATTTCCATTAGGAGTAGAACGTATTTGTAGAGATGTGATATTAGCCTCACATTTAGATTGCTAATTAATTGCATCCATTTCCTTCCACAAACAAAAAGGGAAGCAGACAGAACAAAATCATGGAAGAAGATGCCTACCTATCTTAACTTTGCATCACGATATAGTTTCTTTTTTAATATTTTGGAAATAAATCAATCAACCCGACTCAAACCTCTTTTTCTTCATTCAACCCCAATCAAACTATGGACAAACCATTGTTCATGTCTTGTTTAACTAAAGTGCGGATATGCTTGGCTTCTTCTTTTTTAAACGTTTTTCAATACTTTCATTTTAAAATGCAGCATTTTGAAACCTCTGTTTACTTATTTATTTTGTTTCTATAAATAATCTTTTATAAAAATTTAGATTATTTAAATTTCACAACTTAATAATAATTAAGTAATCTAAAAATATGAAATACGAATATTATTAGATATTAAAATTCTATATTTTTAATAATATGAAAATATATATTAGAATTAAGGGTAAACTGTTAGTAAGTTTATGTTTTAATCACTTAACTTCAGAAGTTATAAAATGATCACTGAAGTATTTGAAATTTCATTTAAGTCTCTGAACTATTCAAAAGTTTTAATTTAAGTCACTAGGCTATTAAGTGTTTTTTTTTTTTTAGTTCAGGTTGCGAGCTCTAAGCAATGATTTGGCAATCAATATGGTTGATTAGTACCCATTGACAAATAGGAAAACATACCTTAGATCCAAGTCAATCTAACGGTCAGTATCGGAGATCAGAGAAGAAAATTGTTTAGATTTTAGTTCACAAATTCGCGACATTTAAAGCTATTTCATGAAAAAAAACTGAATTGTAGAAAACAAGGGGAATGAGAGCTTTCGATTGGTGTAGGCAGTGTGAACAGAGAAGGCTATACAACAACGATTTTAACAACTCATGACCATTCTGTAAACTTAAATGAAAACTTTCGAAACTAATAACTATTTTATATTTTTTTAAAATTATGTGACCAAAACATAAACTTACAAATAATTTATCAACCTAAGGTATAATTTACCCTAGAATAAAATAAAAAATATTAAATGAAATAAAATTATGACACATTTTGAAAAATTATATCTTAATTTAAATAAAGAATTTCAATTACCCAAATCTCATTCTGGAATTACTAACAAATTTCATTATTCTTACTTAAACAAATAAATTCATTTTAAATTTTTAAAATATTAATAAAATGGAATTACATCTCCATATCCCTCGTCCAAATACATTCACTAAATCTCATAAATATATATATATATATAATTTTGTTTTCATTCACTAATTTTTTCCTATATAAATTTATACATATCTTAAACTACTCATAAACCTTCAAACTCCTAAATTAATTAAATAAGAGGAATATTACATACTTAATCACGCTTAAATGCATGCCATCCAAATTGATATAAAAATACTGATGCCAAACAAATAAAAATTCAAGTAGCTATTTTTAGTATTTAAAAAAAAATATGTATCCTTAAATGACATAATATTATTTTATTACTACAAATTATGGTTTTCATAGGTCAAATAAGGCCACAACCTGATTTTAAAAAGTTTGAAGTCTGAGCTCGGTCCGACCTGACCCACCCAAATTGTATCATTTCCAACCCAACCCAAATGTTATGGTCGAATTATGGAGGTCACACTAGCCACCGAAATGGTCCGGTGAAACATTCAGTTTTTGGATAAAGTCAAAAACTCATTTCATAAAAGAATTCAAGTTTTTACAGAGGATATCGATACCAATTAGAAAAGTATCCATGCTTATTTAAGTATCGATACGGTTTAAGCATTCTGCCAATTTTGAAATTTATAAAATGCTATCAATCAATATCGATACTTTTATAAGTATCGATACCAATTTGGCATTCTGTTTATTTTGAAACTCGTTTATTTGATCAAGTATCGATACATAATGTCAGGGCATCGATACTTTTCGTCAGAGCTGGAAAAAATCACTGCTTAAAAACTTTTATTTCATGCTCAAATGCAACACCAAATTACCTAATGGTCCATTCAGTTTCAAAAACACATTTTTTTTATGGAAACATCAGTTTGTTTTAGTTATTCCTTTATTCAATCTCAACTCCAAATTTGTTATAAAAATCCTAGTTGTAATTATTTTAAAGTAGTTTAATAGTTTTAAAGTTCTTAGCCAAGTTCAGGTTTAATGTCAAAAATGAGTAAAGCCAAAAACCCAAAAACTTATGAGTAACAGAGTCCATGCCACAGTCCAATTAACAAAGAAAAACCAAACAGAGCTTATAAAATAGTTTAGAAATACGTTTTTAAGTAAAATCCAACAACAGTGCTCCGAGTGCTGAGTCTGAGCCCTAACCTCACGAGTTATCTGGAAATATAGGAAAAATTAAAGGGGTGAGCTGTGAAGCTCAATGTGGTCATAACACATAAGCAACAAGTATATAAAGCAGTAAATAATGGCATACAATCTTACAGTGTATGGTACATAACTGCATCATAATATTCACAGAAACACAGTAGCTACTTGCATACTTTATGAATGTCAGTGTAGTGCACTACCCAATCTAGCCCTACAAACCACAGTAAGAAAATAGTAACAGTATGGCATGTTATTGATGTTAGAAAATAGTAACATTAGCAATGTCATGTGACTAATACGCGAACAGTAACCGTTATTTGTCTAAACAGTAATAATAGGCATGCTTCAACGGTAAAAGTAAAAATACCATTGAAACATCATCATTCATACTCAGCAACATCATTCATAAAAAAAAAACAAAGTATAACCATACTTATAGCACATGGTTGAGTTTTCAACCAAACAATACCCACGATTTTTCAGCGACTTAAGAGAGGATGTAACCTTTTCAGATCTGATGCTACTTGTCATAGTCGAAACCATTAGGATATTATACTAGCACTAATAGATAAAATCAACAACTAATATGCACAAATAGACCCTTATACATTTGGCCAAACTCATACACACACCTTCACCCACACGCCCGTGCGGTACACTCACTCCTCCGGTGTACTCTTACAATTCAAATTTGATCCATTCTCGTCTAGATCTAGTCCTTCATTTGACATACACACAAAACATCACACATTAGCTGTCAACATTAAAGGATTCAAGAAAATCTAGTATAAACTGATTGAACAAAATGAAAGAGGGTTAACCACAACTCTATTGCGTAACCGAAAATGGAGTCCAATCAATATGCGAAATTTCACTTAACCACCTACCACAATTGGGAATGAAAAACGATTGTTGACAGTTCTAAACACCAATGAGACCTGAACAAACAAAAGGTGATTCGACAAGAGGAGTAAAATCGACAGTTCAAAGGTGGTGGAGGATGCAATGATAACTAGGGTGTGGCGGCCAGGAAAATGGGAGGAAGAAAAGAAGAAAAGAGGAAAGAAAAGAAAATAAAGGAGAAGGGAAAGGAAGAAACAACGCAAATGAGATAAAATGTAACAACATGTTTTTAGTAGTGTTGGAAATAGTGGTTTTAGGACCACGATTTCGATCATTGAGTCAGTATTTTATTATTTTTAAGGTTATTAATGTGTCGTATTAAAATTTGGTTAAGTAATTTTAATGTTTAGATAGTTAATTAAGTAAAAGGGACTAAAATGTAAAAACTAAAAAGTTAATTGCTATTAGTTTAATTATACAAAATGGCTAAGGAATCATGATTTAATGGATTAAAATGGTAAATTTACCAATTTACATTATAGTGGACGGTTTAGGTAAGGTTTGGTATGAAATTTAATTTATTTTTAAAGGAAAATGGTAATTTAATAATGAAATAATATAAACAAAAGAAAACATTATCAAAGGAGATAGAAGAGAAGGGAAAAGAGATGAAATGTAACAACCCGTTTTCAGTAGTGTCAGAAACAGTGGTTTCAGGACTAAAATTTCGATCATTAGGTCAATATTTTATTATTTATTTATTTATTATTTATAAGGTTATTAATGTGTCGTATTAAAATTTGGTTAGGTAATTTTAGCGTTTAGATAGTTAATTAAGTAAAATGACTAAAATGTAAAAACTAAAAAGTTAATCGCTATTAGTTTAATTATACAAAATGGCTAAGGAATCATGATTTAATGGATTAAAATGGTAAATTTTCCAATTTACATTATAGTGGGCGATTTAGGTAAGGTTTGGTATGAAATTTAATTTATTTTAAAGGGCAAAATGATAATTTAGTAATGAAATAATATAAACAAAAGAAAACATTAGCTATCATCTTCTTCCTTCAATTCTTTCTAAGTTGATTTCACCATTTGACGACTTGGAAAGTTTGACCAAGCATATTCCTTACATGTAGCTAAATTTTGATTCCGTTTTTAGTAATTTTTATGATTTTTAGGCTTAATTTAGCTAACCTGGGAATCAATTCGCAAAATTGTTAAATGTTTAGAATTATTCTATTGATGAGTTTGTAATGTTTTTGAGGTTTGATGATAGATTATTAAATTTGATAGTTAAATAAAACTACTTTGTAAAGTGATTTTAGTTAATTTTAAAGTTTAAGGACTATGTTGTTAAAATTATAAAATATCATGTAATTCTTGTAATAAAGTGATAAAAGTGGACTATTTAGGGACCATATAAAATTTGACACAAGGATTTTTAGGTTAATTTGTGACAATTGTGAGAATTTCAGTTTTAGGGATCAAATTGAATAAAGAATTTTTAGTTTCTCTCTCTACAATCATTTAACCCCCTCCACAATCTTAGTCTTCTCAACCAAGGTCTCAAACACCCTCCCCTGATGTGGTGCAACCTAAACCTTAAGATCATTTCTCAGCCCATCCTCAAACCGCAGACTTTTATCCTATTAGTAGCCACCATACTCGAAGCATAACGGCTCAACCTCAGAAACTCGACCACAATCTTAACACCCTATTTCGGTTCAATAAACTCTGATCCACGAGCCTCAACATACCACATACCCACATATCTCTTCTTAAAGGCCTCCTCAAAATACTCCAAAGTCAGATGGTTTGCCTGAGTACCATTCACAACAGACTATCACCAACGATATGCCTCATCCCTCAACAGAGACACTATACCCTTCAATTTCTACTTTGTGATAAAATCCATATCTTCTACAATCTTTAATATAGTCTCCATCCAATGCTCGGCTACATTCGGGATTGTTCCAGCCACACCCTTGAAAAACTCAACTCCATTAGCCCGGAGCCTCTCAGTCACTGATCCACGACCACTTGATCCAGATTGGGGTTCAGCAACCCTCTAAAGTACCCTCAACATAGCATAAGACAATGCATCATCATCTCTTTCCTAATCCCAACCACCAGAGGTAGGTGAATCCTTTCTATAATCAACCTCGAGAATCAGAGTATCGTCTTAAGGCGCAGACAGCTCAATTGGAGTAGCTTGACCTAACCTACCTCGATTTCGCCTACATTGAATGTTTATAGTGAATTCCCAAATGTCTATAGTCTAGCGTATATCTACAAATTTAGAAAGTACAATAGTTAGTTAAGGATGGCATTGAAGTCTCGGAGTTATTTTGAAAACATCGTAAAAACATATGTGGCATGGTACCCGACAAAACCCCTTTTAAAAATATGCTTGCAGACCTCACTAAACCCACAATCCGAGCTTTAAAAACTTACTCTGATACCACCAAATGTAACCTCTCTCACTCGGCCCAAACGCTATAGCCGAATTATAGAGGTCACACTAGCCACCAAAATGACCCAGTGAAACATTCAATTTTCGGATCAAGTAAGAAACCCATTTCATAAAATAATTCAAGTTTTTACAGAAGGTATCGATACCAATTAGAAAATTATCGATCGATATGGTTTACACATTCTGTCAATTTCAAAATTTATAAAATGTTATCAATCGATATTGATACTTTTACAAGTATCGATACCAATTTGTCATTCTGTTTATTTTGAAAATCATTTATTTGATCAAGTATCGATACCTAATGTTATGGTGTCGATACTTTTAACTAGAGCTAGTAAAAATCACTTTTTAAAAACTTTTATTTCATGCTCAAACGCAACACCAAATGACCTAGCAGTTCGCTCAATTTTAAAAACACATTTTTTTTATAGAAATATCAGTTTGTTTTAGTTATTCCTTTATTCAATCTCAATTTAAAATTTATTATAAAAAACCTATTTATAATTATATTTGAGTAGTTTTAAAGATTTAAAGTTCTTAGCCAAGTTCAAGTTTAATGTAAAAAATGAGTAATGCCAAAAACCTAAAAACTTATGAGTAACAGAGTCCATGCCACAGTCCGTTTAACAAAGCAAAAACCAAACAAAGCTTATAAAATAGTTTAGAAATACATTTTTAAGTAAAATTTGACAACAGTGCTCCGAGTACCAAGTCTGAGCCACAACATCACAACTTATTTGGAAAGATGGTAAAAACTAAGGAGGTGAGCTATGAAACCCAGTGTGGTCATAACATATAAACAACAATTATATAAAGCAGTAAATAATGGCATACAAGCTTATAGTATACAATACATATTTGCATCACAATAATGCTAGTGCAGTACACTACCCAATCCAGCCCTATGCACCACAGTAAGAGTTTGCCAGAACTCGTCTAGCCTTAGACACCAAAATAGTAATTGCGAATGAGCCGCCAATATATCAGTAAACTTTATCAGTGAACCGATCCAGGGTTTAAAGCCCAAACTTCCTCATTCAACAACCCAAACCCTAATGCAATGGTATGGCATGTTATTGATGTCAGAAAATAGTAACAGTAGTAGTGTCAATCATGTGACTAACATGCTAACAGTTGCAGTTATTTATCTAAGCAATAACAGTAGGCATGCTTCAATGGTAAAAGCAGAAATATCACTGAAACATTATCATTCATACTCAGCAACATCATTTAATAACAATGGCAGCAAAGTACAACCATACTTACGGCACACGATTGAGTTTTCAACCAAACACTACTATGATTTTTCAACGACTTAACAAATGATGTAACCTTTTTAGATCTGATGCGATTTGTCACAACCGAAACCATTAAGATATTATACTAACACTAATAGATAAAATCAACAACCAATATGAACAAATAAACCCTTATACATTTCACCAAACCCATACACACACATACGACAACACATAATTAAAACACACACCTTCACCCACATGTCCATGCGGCACCCTCACTCTTCTGGTGTGCTCCTACAATTCAGATCTGATTTGTTCTCATCTAGATCTGGTCCTTCATTTGACGTACACACTAAACACTGTACATTAGTAATCAGTATTAAAGGTTTCAGAAAAATCTAGTGGAAATTGATTGAACAAAATGAAAGAGGGTTAACCACAACTCGATTGCATAATCGAAAATGGAGTCCAATCAATATAGGGAATTTCACTTACCAACCTACCGCAATTGGGAACGGGAAATGATTGTCAATAGTTCTAAACACCAACAGGATCTGAACGAACAGAGGGTGATTCAGCAAGATGAGTGAAATTGGTATTCAAATGTGGTGGAGGATGCAGCGACCAAGAAAAAGGGAGAAAGAAAAGAATAAAAAGGAAAGAAAAGAAAAGAAAATAGAGGGGAAGAAACGGCGCAAGGGAGAAGAAAGGAGAATGTGACTAAGGAAAATAGAAGAGAGAAAACATAGAGAGTTGAGGTTAAGGGTGAAAACAGAAACAAATAAAAATGAAAAAAAAAAGAGGGGGTCGACCAAGATAAGTATGCTTACATATTTAAGGTTTTGCGACACTAGGATTTTCCACACTAGAAAATGCGAAAGTATTCATATGATTTTCGACATTCTGACAGATCATGCCCAAACAGAAGTCCAATTGCACGCTCAAATAGAAAATTAAAATAAATTCAACAATTACGGATTTAACCCGAAAAATTTAACCTACATTTCGGGGGCATGACACAAATAGTCTCTTTCATAATTTAAAAAAAACTATTTAGAACATATACATTTATATCTCTACTAATTTTAAACCCCTAACTAAGTTGGTGTCACGTGTTAATGATACAGTAACTTAGTTGGGGAAAAGACTAAAATACATTTCTATACAAAATAAGTTATATTATTATAATGGTATTTTTCCTTTTTATATTTTTAATAATAAAAAAAAGCTCGAGATTTGAACTCCTAGCACCAACATATATAAAAACCTTAACTTTACCACTTCAACTAAGCTTCATATTTTATGTATTTATAAATTTTAATAATTTTACACAAAATATTTCACCCACATCAGTTGTATTTGTATTAACTTTAAACCCACAAAGGAGTTGGTGTTGATACCAACTCGATTAGTAAAATTATTGAAATACTTTTTATATATATACAAAACAAGTTATATTATCATGAGGGTAATTTTGTCTTTCTATATTTTTAATAAAATTAATAAAAATCTTACATATGGTGAAATTTGGACCTATGACATCCAAATTTATAAAACCTTAACTTTAATATTTCTACACAAGGAAAAATCACCTACATCATATGTATCCCGACTAACTTTAAACCTCTCACTGAGTTGATGTCATGAGTTAACTGAACACCAGTTTTATTGGGGAAATTACTAAAATACTCTTCTATATATAAAAGATATTATGATGATGATAGCTTTGTCTTTTTATATTTTAATAAAATCAACAACAAAAAATTCATATGAGACTTGAACCTATTACACTAACATTTATAAAATCTTATTTTTACCACTTCAATCGAAGATTTTTTTTTAAATAATTTTATAAATTTTAATATTGTTACATAAAACAAGTTTTCACCCACAATGTTTTTGGAGTGCATTTAAAATTATTAATTAGATGTATTTAGTAATTTAAATTAATCTATAGTATTTTAACTTCATGTATATTACATATATGTTATTATCGATTTCAAACCATATATTTCATTATTCTCGAACATACATATAAATGCATACATGTGATACGATTACTAATTGTTATTTATATGATATCATAATTATATTTAAATTTGAATTTGAATGATGTATGTTGGAACCACAACTCATCCTGTCTTTACTTCATTATTCCTTGAAAAAAAGAGTTATTCTGAAGGGAAATAAAAACATCCAAAAAGTAAGAGAATTGATTCACAAAAATAATTGAGATTGGAACATTTCTGAACCTTTAACGATTTCCTCTTTCTACCATTATTAAGGGAAAAAAAGGTCAGAGCAAGATTTGCAGATTACCATTTTATGTCATCAAAATTCCAATAAATTATCTTCACTTTTTATGAGGATTTGTTGTTGTGTTGGGAATCAATATTTTGTGGTTGATTAGAGATTTCAAAATTTCAAAAATCTATTACTGTAGTCAATACAAAATTATTCAATTTCAAAATAAAGTAAGAACATCTTACCTTAACTTTTTCTTTTTGGTTTTCATCAAACCCTTTTTATTCTATCAGCTTAGGTCTTAATCAACTTTATTTACCTTATTTCTTCTTTCTTCTCTAATTTCAGACTGTTTTTTCTTTAGTTTTTGATCCCTTATTTACCCTTTCTCGACATTTAAGTTCCTAGTAGCAGCAGGTCAATATTTCTCAACTTCCACGGTATGATCTATGTTTTGAATGGGCGAAATAAACACTTATAAGAGGCAGGGAACAGAAGTTAAAACCAAATTCAATAATATTTGAAAAAGATGTGGGATCATTCACTTTGGATTTACAAAAGTCAAGCAACAACTCAACTCCAAAAGAAGTAAGTTGCACAGAAAAAGAAGAGGGAACTCTTTTTGTACCTATTAACACAAGAAGCAAAAATGTGTTAGAATCCCTAAAAGAATAAGAAAAGCTAAAAACAAAAGAAAACCCAATGTTTGAGTCAAAGAAAATATACTATCTAGCAAATAACCCAAAACAATGGAAAAAAAACTTGAATTTTTTACTCAAGGTGTTCCCGATATGTTAAAATCACAAAAATAAAATTGGAGTCATTTATGTGATAAATATATTATCTGAAAATTTTGAGCACAAACTCAAAAATATTTTTTTAATTTTCTATTTTTGTTATTTCTTTATTTTTATTTTATCCTTTTTCTTAGAAATATTTTTCAATGTACCAAAGTGCTAAGAAACAATATACAATATTTCAGATCAATTTGAATTCATTTACCCATTGAAAGCAATGTTTTCTGAAATTTTTCAAAGTAAAAAATAATTTTTAGAGGTTGTTTAAGTAAAATCGGTGAAAACAATTTATTTAGCATAAGGAAACAGCTCAAAAACGCCCAAAGGAAACAACAGACCAAGATCATATTCAAGTTGTTTGACTCAAAGCATATTCGGATCTGATATGAAAGAGGAAACAAACAGATTTAGAAACAAAGAAAACAAAAACAACCAAAAGAAGAAATTTAAGAATAAAAAAAATAAACATTCAAAACATAGACAAATAAAGAAAACAAAAATTAAAAGGAAGAAGATGGATCAAATAAACCGATGGATATGGATCAAAGATAGTTGTCTAATTGAACCCTTTGAGATATAAACCCCCAACAAATTCAATTAATGACTCTAATCAACCCTCTAAGAAATAAACTTTGGCAAATTGGATAATGAAGAATAGATTCTTACGATTACTTGAAGATAATTGAGAAAAAAATCACTTCTAAAAATTACAAAAAAGCAATCTTGCACGAAAGAAATTAACTCCAGTTAAAAATTTATTAATAAATGAATCAATCCTTTAATGAATAATGAAGAGGGCTTTATATAGGATAGATAATTACATCCAAATAAAACTCCCAAGTATAATGAAACTCTAATTAATCTAAATAGTAAGTAGTTTTAGTAGAACTAAACTTTCTTATTGACTAAGAAATATAAAAGCCTTAAACAACTTCAAATACTTACAATATATCCAACAATTTAGAATAAATAAATAATAATAATATAAAACCTAATAGATATAAGTTGGGCTCATATATAATAAAAATTAAGCCTAAAAATCGAACTTAATAGGACTTAAACTCTAATTAAAGCCTGAAACTCGTAATTTCCTATAATAATTTCGCCCAGAAATTTTGTTCGCGTAGTCTTCATTAAAGTAATCATAATTTGAGTTCCCAGACTCTAAATCAAGTGATTCAAAGTGCGTTTTAATGTTAAGAGATAACTCTTCGAACGTTGTGACACGTCTCAACCCACAAATGTCTATATCTTATCCAAAAAGTCGTCAAAAGTCAACTAATTTTTCAAACTTGAAATTTGACGACTTCAAATAAATGGAATTTAATAAATTTCACCCCATCTACACATATTCACTTATATTTATGTGATTAAAGTGAGTTGTCATGGATTATAAATATGCATTTGTAATTAGATGTGATAAAATGTGCTTGTATTTGTACTTACATTTTGTAATTAAGGTTGTTAGGTTGATTATCAACCTTCATATTTCACTTTCTTCATTTATAGCAATTAGTCTTTTATATATTGCATTTCATATTGAGTTGTTTTGCTATTTTTAGATTGTGTCATCATTCATTGCATTCTATCTTAAAGTAACTCTAATATCATCATGTTAAGGTTGCTTATATCATAATCATAATTTTATTCTTTTTTACTTCTTTGTATAAAATTTCATGCTATAACATATTATTGGCTCTAAATCCTAAATATTACTTTCTTTTTACGGTAACAAAGGTATTATGGCACTAAAATATCTATGAATAAAGTATCTTATCAAGTAAGGATACAATTCGTTTAACATGCTAAAGCAGAGAAAATAATCTTAATTATTATATTTGCCAAAAAAAAAACAAAAAAGCTTAACTCTTCTAATATATGGTTTGTTGAAATATATTGCACATTTAATTTTGTGTGGAGAATGCCTCGCATTTCGATCAAATTTAGGCACAAATAGTGAGTAACATTGCGACGACGCGACAACGAAAGCAAGGGAGAAGCAGAAACGACGTGGCGATGAGTCATGCAATTTTCTCGGTTTTCTTTTCCTAGTTAAACTATGAGTATTTGTTTCAGTCGAACTTTGATTAGTGTAGATTATTTTAATATTATTTGACCTACAAATTTAGCCTATAAATAGGCACTTTTGTACCCTAAAAAAATATTACACATTTAGGTATTAACTTTTACAAGCTTTCAGAGAATTGTGTTTACGTATTGAGGATTCTTATTTCGGGTTTCAAGGTTTAGTTTTATCTCAATCTTTGTACTCTTCATTTTTGTCGTTATAGTAAAATTATCTTTGCCCGTGGTTTTTTTTATCCTCTTCAAAGGGGTTTTTCCACGTAAAATATTTGTATTCGATCTTTTCAATCTCTTTTTATTTTACTTGTTCGTTGCTTAATCGAGTTTATCTCTAATAAATTGATATTAGAGCTAGTTAGATTTCTGCATTAACCCTTTCAGAGATGACAGCGACAAGGTTCAACATTGAAAAATTCGATGGCATCACAAATTTAAATCTGTGGCAACTTCGAATGACAACAATACTATTCTTAAATGGCCTGAAAAAGGTTATTACAGAGAAAAAGCCCATGGATATTGAATAGCCAGAATGGGAAGAGCTTGATGAGAAAGCAATGTATGCAATTCAGTTGTGCCTCACAAGTAATGTATTGCATGAGGTGCTGATAGAGAAAATGACATACACTCTGTGGAAAAGGTTAGAAACCCTTTACGCGACAAAGTCTTTGGCTAACCGATTGGTGTTAAAACAATGGATGTACACGTTTCGCATGAACGAATGTGAGCATCTTAGAGGTCATATCAATCAATTTATTACTCTTTTGAATGATTTAAAGAATATTGAGGTTCAGATTGACGATGAAGATCAGACTATGCTATTACCCCTTTCATACAAGTCTTTCAGAAAGATTTTGATTTATGGCAGAGATAATCTTTTGTTTAAGGATGTGAAGGGTCATCTGTTGAGAAAGGACAAACTCGACAATGAGTTTGGTTCAGATAGCAAGTTAGATAGGCAAGCTTGGATTTTGGTAGTATCAAGGAAGCGAGACAAGAGATGTCGCTATTGTAAGAAGTTAGGTCACGTCAAGGCAGATTGTTACAAACTGCGAAATAAAAAGGTTGCTAAAAGCAACGAGGAAGATTTAGCTAGTGCTAATTTGGCCGATGACAAGGGTGATGGTTTTTTGTTGGTGTCAATAAAATAAAGCTCTGAGCTTACATCCAAGTGGATCCTGGATTCAAGGTGTTCTTTCCACATGTGTCCCAACAAAGACTGATTCTCCACATACAATTTAGTTAAAGGTGGAGTTGTGCGTATGAGGAATGGTTCACCTAGTAAGGTAATCAGTATTGGTACTGTTCAGATCAGGATGAACGACAGGACAATCAGGATACTGTCAGACGTCAGTTATGTACCTGATTTATAGAGAAATCTCATTTCTTTGGAAAATTTAGACTCAAAGGGTTGTAGAATTAACATTGAGTCAAGTGGAATTAAAGTATCTCGTAGGGCTCTCATTTTGATAAAAGGTAAAAAGATTGACAGTCTTTATATTATAGAAGGATCAACGGAGACCGGTGTAACAGAACGTCCCTCGTCTATTAAGGAGTAGAGGTCGACTCGTTTGAAGCGGAGGCAACTTGGTCATAGGAGGGAAAAATGTATGACCATTTCGTATAAGAGAGGTTCTCTTTTTGGTGCAGGTTTTGAAAAGATAGAGCACTGTGTTCGTGAAAATTAGACTCGAGTCAATTTTGATTTGACAGTGCACAAGTCGAAGACTAGAAGTCTTCTAGATTCAAAGTTCAAACATAGTTTCGACTCAGTTAATATCCTGCATAGTTCGAGATAGGCTCATGGTGGACTTTGGCAAAGAAGGCATTATGGAAATATGAGTCAAGGTGGAGATTTTTGGAGTATGTCTCGCATTTCGGTCAAATTTAGGCACAAATAAAAAGTGATGTTGCAATGAGGAGCCATGAGACGTTGTGATGGCGAAAACATGGGAGAAGCATAAACAACGTTGCGGCATGGCAATGTGTTATGCAATTTTCTCGATTTTCTTCTCCTAGTTAAACTTTGAGTATTTTTTCAGTTGAACTCTGATTAGTGTAAATTATTTTAATATTATTTGACCTACGAATTTAGCCTATAAATAGACACTTTTTTACCCTAGAAAAAACCCATTATACATTTAGGTATTAGCTTTTACAAGCTTTTAGAGAATTCTGTGTTTATGTTTTGAGGGTTCTTATTTCGGGTTTGGGGGTTTAGTTTTCTCTTCGTCTTTGTACTATTCGTTTTTATTGTTATAGTGAAACTTTCTTTTATCGTGATTTTTTATCCTTTTCAAAGGGGGTTTTCCACATAAATTATTTGTGTTCAACCTTTTCAATCTCTTTGTTATTTTACTTGTTTGTTGCTTAATCGAATTTATCTCCAACAAATTTATTAGTTATTGCTTGTTTGTATTAAGTTGAAATAATTAAAATACAATGAATTTTATTGACATCGACATCGATTATATTTGTATTGAAATGAATTTTAATTGAAAGAGTATTTGGGTTAATACGGGTAGTACTAGTACAAAATTGATTACCTTAATAATTTGTCAAAATTTGTTTCTTGCGCTTTACAAAAACACATAATTTAAAATGGTTGATTTTTGCTATTTTTAATGTATAAATTCTTAAAAGTTAATGTTTATTATTATTTATATATAAATGATTAAATTATTAATTTTAGATTAAAATTTTAACAATAACATTTAACAACATTATCTAATTAGACTAATCTTTTACCTTTTATAAGATGCGAAGAACAAATTTGGGTAAATTAGAACAAAGAACGTCAACTTTTCAATTTTGTCACTAAAATGCTTTCCAAAAATCTTTTCTATATTTTCCTGTGTGTTTGTTTCAGTAAAAAGTAGTTTAGTCAATGAAAATGACTAACAAGTCAATAAAATAAATCATTTTTTCCTGTAAAATGATTTGTCCTTTTGAAAAACACAAATTATTTTCTAAAAAGAGCTCATTTATGAGTGATTTTATTTTATATAAAATTAGCTTAATTCAAGCTTAATATTATTATACTAATTATATATTTTTATTTTAAAATATTTAAAATTAATAAAATATTAATATACAATATTCTAATTTTTATATTATTTAACATATATATTTAATTATCTATATCTAATCATATAATAAATTATTAATATAATATATTAATTTAATAAATTATTTAATATTTCAATTTCATTTTAATAATAAATATTTATTACAATTATAAATATATTAATAATAAATATTTTATAGTATAAAGGTTAAAATATGTCATAAGTCTATGTACTCTTCACAAATTTGGAATTTAGTCCCTATACTTTTATTTTCAAGAATATAATCACTCTACTTTTTAGATTTGAAAATCAATTCCAATTGTTAACATTGTTAAATTTTTAGTCAATTTTTTGATGTCACATTTTAAATAAAAATACACGGTATTCATGAACTAAAAATGACGTTATAATGAACATGAATTTAACAAAATATTTTTAATAAGGCTAACAACTGAACTTAAATTTTGATATTTAAAAAGTAGGACTAACCCAAAACTAAAAGTACATGGACTAAATTTAAAAATTATGAAGAGTATAAGGACTTATGACATATTTTAACCTAGTTTAAAATATGAGTTTTTAATTATATAAATATGAGTATTTGTTTAAATAATGCATAGCTTCATTTATCCCTTACAACTCTAACGTGTCAAGATGTACTCTCACATATGTAATTTAAATTAAATTTTAATTAAGTATTACTTATTATTAACTTTATATATGACATTGATTATTACAAAATATTTTATTATTATAAAATAAATTCTGATTGCTAAAAAGAAATTACACTATAATATTTTATAAAAAATATTTATGTCGTGTTTGTTTTATAAAGAGGAATGTAAAATATAAATTTATAGATATAAAATAAATTCAATTAAACAATAAAAAGGTAAGAAAATCTCAAATGTATATTTGTTTCATTAAAACAGTTTTTATGAAATATTTTCAGATAATCTGTCAAGCAATAAAAAATATTTTACACAAATAATTTTTAAAAATCAGTTTTAAAACCATAAAAATATTATAAAATAAAATATTATTTGAAACTTTAAACAAAATAAAATATCACTGGAAACTTTAAACGAGAGGGAGACCAAAAGAAACAAGAATAGATATTAGATACGAATGAGAATGAAAATGAAACAACTGATGACACATGGCAAGCTATAAATCTGAATCGGATGAGGTCATGGGTTCCACCATTGGACTATTTAAATTTATTTTTATAATATAAAATACATATTCAATTATTTAATATAATAAAATAATTTTAAATTTTTATATAAAAATATTTTTCAAAAATACATAAGAGTTATTGGTTATTGTTTATTTATTTGAAAAATATTTATGAAAAATATTAAAAATAAACTTATTTTATTAATATAAATGTCGTTCTCCCAACGTAAGGTGGAAAAAGAATGCGGAGAAATGGACCTTCAATGTTCAAACGCGGTTACATGCATTACCTTCGACCATCTACGCATTAAAGACAGTCCCTCTGATGCTGCCAAACTATTCCCAACCAGCTGAGCTAAACCCACAGAGAAGCTTACCTACTTTCAAAAAAACCACCTCAATATCCAAATTACCCTTTATTGGTATGCTACGACCCCAGAAATGCATGGATTTTTGCAAGCCAATTTTATTAATATTCGGGTTTGAATTTTTTTTGTCTAAATTGAGTTTTAAATTTAATAATTAATTCTATATTGGAGCTTAAATTTTTTTAATCCAAATTAAATTATGAACTTGACAAATATTTTCATATTGAGACTTTAATTTTTTTCTTTTATTCAAATTAGGTGTGTTTCTTATTGCTTATTAAAACACGAAATGCACATTTAAGCTCAAAAACATTGTTAAACATATATTTTTGTTCAAAAGTACTTTTCATTAATTTTTAGAATAATTGTTAAGTTCAGGATTTAATTTGAACAAAAATAAAATTCATGTCTTAATGTGAAAAAATTATCAAATTTAAATTTCAAAATAAAAATAATTGCCATATTTAAAATCTAGTTGGACTAAAAAAGTTTAATTCTCAATATAAAAATTTCAAGTGCAAATTTGAAATATTGATCTTTTAGTCGCTAGAAATGGAAAAAAATATAATCAACTTTGAAAATATAACTCAAAAAAAAAAAGGTTATTAATGGAGACCATTCTAGGCATCAGTGGAACAGTTGCAGTAATTCATTTTCAAGCACGTGTCTCGTTCACATGAATCAATGAACTACATTAATAATTTCTTGGTATCAATATTTTTATCATTATAATATTAAAAAATGACAAATTTTAATTTTGCTCCAAGTAAATTTTAACTGTTAGATACTAACTTTAACTATTGTTGTTGATGAACAGCATAAGATTTTATTTAACATCAAATTTACAATTTAATTATTAAGTTTAATGATAAAAACAACTCAGTAGTTTTTAAATAAAATTTTGAATTTTCTTTTGTGAATGAAAATAATGTTAAAAGCAATAAATCATTTTCATGAGTGGAGATAGAAATCCTAGCAACCATCATAACCCGACCTTTTTTATCTTGTTAATACCAAAAAATTAATTAAACTCCAAAATAGTATTTTTATAATATTATTTATCAAAATGGGGTGTAATAAACCGTGTCAAGAGGTGATGGCACCACCATTTTTTTCCTACCAACAGTCGCTCATCATTAGGCCATAATCGGATTAAAAAAACATATTTTAATGGTGGAGGGTAGGCATATAGTGGCACTAGTATTAGGGTTGAGAAAAAATACGAGTTGAAAAAATAATAATATTTTGAGGGGAGGAGGACTTTTGTCAAACAGCACCACTGTCAGGGGAGGAGGGCTCTGGTCCTATCTGGTCACGAGATGTTTTTTTTTTTCTGCTTCTCACCCCCAAAATTGGCCCCCATTTCCCCATTTTTAATTCCCTTAAAAAGCTCATATATAAGCCTCCCCTTGTGTTGAAAGAAAAAAGAGTTTTGCAGTTTGGATTTTGGAGATTTTGTGTTGGGAAGAAAGGAAGTAGCACGTATGTTATGTTTTTTATTTTAATATTATTTATTTGTTTGTTATTTACTTAATTAGTATAAAGAAAATTATTAAATACTAAAATGGTATGGAAAAAATCTGTGATATTTTCTAATTTTTATTTGTAATTATTATGTATTTCTTTTTTTACTTAGTTAATATTAAAATTATTTTCTAATTTTCAGGGCTTTTTATGTATTTATAATTTTTGTGATTTTCAAAATTAATATTTTAACATTTTTAATATTTTTGTGTTGAAAATTTATTATTTAATGTTATTTGAGTGCTTTAGAGATTGCATGTTGAATTTTTGGTATGTATAATAAAATAATAATTTTATTTTGTAATGATAAAATTTTCTTTTGTGAATAAAACAATTTAGTATTTTTGGTATGTATAGGAATAAAAAAGTTTAAGTGATATTATTGTGATTTGCATGTTTTTTTATATACTATTGTGATTTTATTTTCGTATTGTTGTGATTTGCATGCTTTTGTATTATATTTAAATGTTTAAACTTTAATTTTATATTAAAAACGTATTTTTGTTATTTGTATATTGTTTATTTGCTCAAACGATGATTTTTTTTTTGAAATTGCAGATATCCAATTGGGTCTTTTGATTACAAAAAATAATTACACAGCAAATACAATGAATGTGCTAGTAATAAAATTGTTATTTGTTATTCACGGGTCTCATTATAAAATTGCACGTCATTTTTTATTTAATTGAGATATATTAACTAATGTGGTAATTTAACATGGTCAGGGTCAATACCGCGTATTGAAGGCCTGTGTCAACGGTCCGGGCTATCGACCAGATGAACGCCTTATGCCATACTTGGAGGCACCGAATTTGGATCAACAGTATTGATCCGCATGTTCGATTTGAGGTGCGACTTGATATCCGCTTTGGTCAAGCGGTGGCGCTCGGAGACCCACACATTTCATTTTGTTGTGTGAGGAGTGCACCATCACTCTAGAAGATGTCACACTACAACTCGGGTAGGGGTGTTCATTCGGTTAACCGACCCGAAATTACTATAACTGAATTAACCGACCTTCCAAAAATTTTAACCGTTAACCGAACCGATTTTTTTTAAAAAAATTAACCGAACCGAAATTTTTTCGGTTAATAAGGTCGGTTAACCGAATTAACCGAAAATTATGTATTTTTTATTTTTGGTTAAAAATTACCCGAATTACCCGAATTAACCGAATTAACCGAATTAACCGAAAAATACCCGAATTACCCGAATTTTTTTATTTTTTATTTTTAAAATTTAAAAAATTTATAAATTATTAAAGTAAATTGGGTTTTAGACTTTAGTAAATTGGGTTGTCTTTTAGTTTTAGTTTTATTGGATTGGGTAATTGGGTAAACTTTAGTTTTAGTTTTATTGGGTTGGGTAATTGAGTTTGGGCTGGGTTGGATAATTTTATTTATTAATTTTTTCGGTTAACCGACCGGTTTCGAACCGAATTAACCGTTAACCGAAAAATCATAAAAAATTAACCGACCCCGATCAAAAAAATTGGTTAATCGATCGATTAACCGAATTCGGTCAGTTAACCGAATTTTTTCGGTTTTACCCGAATTATGCACACCCCTAAACTCGGGCACCCAATTGAAGATAGTACGGTTACGAGTGCAAGTACAATGTTTGAACCAATAGTGTTTTGCTATCACTTACTAGGACACTCACTCGGTGATGGTGGAGATAAATTTAAGAGTTTGAGATTTTTATGGTTGAAGGGAAATTTTGAAACTTTATCGAGTAATGCCACTGAGCAAGAGGTGATGTGCATCACTCGAGCATATATTATGCATATGATAGGAGGTATATTCATGCCAGATGCAAATAACAACAATGACCACTTGATGTATTTGACATTATTGTATGATTTGATAGCTTCATGTTCGTACAGTTGGGACTGAACAATATTAGAAACATTGTATCGTGAGTTTTGTCAGGTGATAAAGCACAATACTGTGGACATAGGCAGGTGCTTGATATTGATGTAGCCTTGGGCGCTATACAAGATGCCATTTTTGACATCAGTTAGTCCCCAAACACATGTCTTCCCACTTATGAACAAGTGATAAAACTTAAGCAATACATCAAGAATTATGTTTTTTTTATGAAATTTTTTTATAACTAGTATAATTTTTTTCATAGATAGAGTATTTCTCCAGGTATCGGGAGGTCATATACGCTTCCGATTTATAAATAGATGATTGAGACTGATGCTGGGGAGAGAGTAATTTTTTTTAAATATTCATGACATGTGATTATTTTATTTACGTTATTTGACTCTTGTTATTATACCCATGTTATTAATTGTGCAGCTCGTCTGGATGTCATATTTTGTCCCGGACATTACGACTATTATTCCCCCATCTACTCACATCCACTTACACTTATGGTGCATTAACACACCTTTGCTGAATTTCGTAATAGTTTAGTGGTACAACGGGGATCAAGTGACAGTTCGGATGCAAACAAGATATTTCAAATGCAACTTAATGACAGTCCCTGGCACATACTCCCGCATAGCAGCTATCCATCTCTATAAGTCATTGTACGATGCATCTCAATCTCCATATAACTGCTCCATGGCCATCTGTTTAGCTATTCATGCTTTTCCGGTATGACACTTGGTATTGGAATTGTTCTTGCATTTTGGCAATCAATACCGAAATAGGAATGATCGGCATATCCTTCATCATTGTCATGATGTAGTTCCAGATAGTTTTGGCATCAAGTTTGCGATGATTTTGGATCATACATGTAGAAGTGCATGTGTGAGGCCCAACAATTTTTCAGATCTTCCATATGTGTGACCTCTGGATAAATGCGACTCATACCCACCAATTGCACCCTTCTACTGACCTCCAACACTCTCCAATATAAAATGTCAGTTTAGACACGATGACTTTGTAGTCAATCTACACATTCATGCTATACAGCTTAATGGCAAATACACAGTATTTCTTGGTCATGAATTTTTGGCCTACGAACAACTCCTCACATTCGGGATATATGACCAATCGATGAGCATGTAATATATTGGGGTACTCCGGAAACTTGGATACATGTGCCGCATCAGGATCTACGATCGACATATGGGCCCCAGGATCATTGCGTATGACAATGCCTCAACTTGGGTTCCTAATTGAAAACGCGTTAACATTTTCATCGTCATTCCCACCTTTGTTGTCAATATCATCCGGGACCTCGTCTAGATCGAAATCACTATAATCTTCAACCTTGTGATCAGAAGGATCATTATTATTATATTCATCATCACCATCTGCATGGTCTCAATCACCACGAGATGTATTTGTAAATGGGAACCTAACTTAAGGTTCTCAAACGCAAGTGAAGCATTAAAATCGATGTCGAAACCACGTACAGTAGATCGCCTATTAATAGACGCTTTCGGAAGCTCCATACACAGATCTTAAACTTCATGTTGGTCACTTAATGGAGTGAAATCTTCAACTGGCTCGACATCAGCAAACTCAACAAACAACTAAATTGATTCAATTTGGCCACTCTGATTCTGATAATAAAGTGCAACCATTATCCCCACGTCTTCATTGTCTACAAGTTCCATCTTGGTGAATTTGATGGAATTTGTCGACAATAAAGTGCAAAAACGCGTTCCATCACTTAAGGGGAAATTTCAGAAAAGCGCATTGACGAGGATGCATTTTACCCCGTGTCAACAAAAACACGTTGACATGGGCACGATTTTACCCATGCTCGGACTAAGTTTTCAAAAAAGATTATTTTTTTTAAATATTATAAAAATAGACCAATATTTTGAAAATTTACGAGAATAAGCCTTTATAAAAATCCAAAGTGGCAGTACAATTTTTTTTTTTGATGCCACCAATTAATGTGTAAATAAAACTTACAAAGCAGATCTTTATATAAATCCAAAGTCTAATTTCCTTTGTTTTCTTAAGCTATGTGGGATGTGAGATATGTGTATATATAGACTCATGAATAAGTTTGCAGCTTGTTCCTACACAATGTGAGATTCCTTCCTCTTTTAACTAACAACATCAAATTAAATGTTGCACTATATTTTATATATTTTTACTTATAGAGTTTAAATTTTTTTACAAAAGTTAACATTTGTTACATTATAAATAAAATTTTAAACTCTCTAAGTTAAAAATTATAAAATATAAAATGAGTATAGTATAATATTAAAATAAATATTTAAAAATTACTAATAGTTGAGTGATCATTTTGTAAGTTTCTATAATTTGATAGCCAAAAATCATAGTTAAGTGACTACTAATGTAATTTAATCTAGACATAAAAATATGAAAAATAATTATTATATTTTATGTATATTATATATTTCTATAGAAAATCTATTTAACATTATTATATACTATATTTAAATAGATTATCTATCTAGTCAAAATACATCTGAAATAAATTTATCAAGATTCATTAGGTGATGAAAATTAAATTAAAATTAGGATTAAAAATTAATGAGCATCGTAAAATATTAAAAAAAGAGATATCAATTTTTAAAATTACAAAAAGAAATACTATTTGAGTACCAAATACTCACCATTTATTTATTAATCAAACATTCACAACATAAAATAAAATAAATAATAAAAATTAAAAGTATAACTTCTAAATTAAAATAATGGAAAATTATTTTAAAAATTAGAATTGCATAGATATTGACTTCAAACATTTAAAATTGAATAGAAGATTAACTACATGTACAAGTTTCATATGTATATAGCCTTTAATCTTATGTTGTTAGTTAAAAGAGGAAGGAATCCCACATTGTCTAGGAACAAGTTGCAAACCTATTCATGACTCTATATATACACCACATTGTGTAGGAACAAGTTGCAAACCTATTCATGACTTTATATTTATACATATCTCACATCCCATATTACTTAAAAAAACAAGAGAAATGAGAGTTTGGGTCTATATAAAGAACTGCTTTACAAGTTTTATTTCCATATTAATTGGTGACACCTTAAAAAAAAATGCTACTACTTCGGGTCTTTATAAAGGTTTATTCTCGTAATTTTTTAAAAAAGTAGTCTATTTTTATAATATTTTAAAAAAAGATTGGCAACACATTTTTTTTAAATTTCCCTTTAAAACACTTTCATATATATGCGTTTTAAATTTTCTAACCTATTTTAATAAATAAAATTTTAAGTGAACTATTTTCATAAATAAGGTTAGAAATGAGTGTTTTTCTTTTTCAGTAAAATAGTCGTAAAAGAAAAGCCTCATTTATAAAAAAGAAAGTGAAAGTATAAATGAGGAAAAGGAATGGGCAAAAAGCAATGACACAGTATAGCGTACAATGATTTCGAAACAGGGCTAGGTTATGGGAAATCGTGAGGGCAGGTTTTAATCTTTGGTACCTTGTTGACACGTAGTGAGTCGAGACTCGTGACTCGTGACCCAGTGACGAATGAAGTAGAGTGGTGTTAGCAGCAGGAAAAGAATTTGTGTGGAGCTACGTGTCCTTGAGCAGAACTCTACGTCATTTGGCTCAATATTGCCATGTGTAAATATATTGTAATCATTTTTAATAATTATTAAAAAAAAAAAAGGCCAATGGTCCGAAGCTTCTTACTTAACTAATTTGATTTAAAACCAAAATTACAATCCCAGCCTTTTGCCAACTACCAAAAAGGAAGTAAGAGGAAGTGATTGAGCACTGAAATGGGTATCTCTGTAATTAAAGGCTTCAAATTTTCTGGGTATAAATTTGGTTGTTCAGAGTGAGGAGTGTGTTTATTTTACTTTTTATTATGAAATAAAAAAATTAATGAATGATAACGCCACAGCTTGTTAATAATGTATAGCCAGCCGTTCTTTTTGTTTTCTCTCTAATATATCACTTTGATAACAGAAAAAAGAAGAAGAAAAGAACACTTCAACTTCATCGTTCTTTTAGTTTCTTTTCTTTCTTTTTTTTCTTTTTGTTGTTGCGAAAGATGGCTTCAGATGAAAGTATGACGGTTGTTTCGTCCATGGTGGAAGATGACTATGACGATATTGATGTTGGGTTTGAGCATCAGGCTCATACATATAACTTGTCGAGGCTTTCCATGTGTACCAGTTCCATGTACACGAACGAGGATGATGATGATAATCTGGGGATGTATCTGTCGAGGTTGTCCTTTGATGCAGATGTTGATGAGGAGTTCCGTGGCAAAGAATTGCTTCAACTCTCTTCTGACTCCGACAAGGAACCTAGCTGCTACTCTCTTCCCGCCACCCCACCTCGCCGGAGGAACCGAAAAGCGGTGTTGTCTCAGGAGCTGATGGGAGTGGCGAAAGATTACGCAAGTGAAAATGAAGCTCAAAAGGGTGGTTTAAGAAGGTCAAAAGGGAACAACAAGTTGAGGAAGAGGAGGATTACAAGAGATAGATGGGAAGATAATGAGAGTAAAAGCTGCAACAAGAAGAAAGATGGGGAATTAATTGCAAGTTACAGCAACCATAGTGGAAGTTTCAGTGGGGAAAGTGAAGGGGGTAGTGCGGGATTGGTGGTGATTACAAGGCCCAAAGGTGGGCAGAGGTCGCTGTGTATGGACTTGGAGGAAGTGAAGGCGTGTAGGGATCTTGGGTTAGAGTTGGAACATGAGCGTATGTTGGAGATGCCTAGTAGCGGTGGCAATTCTCCGATCGCCAACTGGCGTATCTCTAGCCCTGGTTAGTCAAAATTACCTTTAATTTGGACCCTTTATGCTTTCTTTTCTAAGCCTAACAGGAAACTAGGGAATTACTGATTGTTTGATTTATATAAAGGCTCTGCATAGCATTTTCAGTTCATCTGATGGGATGTTTACTCTGTAATTTTAGGTGATGACCCAAGAGATGTGAAGGCTCGGCTCAAGGTGTGGGCACAAGCTGTGGCACTTGCATCCACATCTAAACATTGCAGCTGACTAACTGCTGCTCTTGACTATCATCGTCGTTTCCATTAAAAAACCCTTTTCGATTTTAGTTTCTTGCTTCCTAAAAAACCAAGTTACACTTATGTACAGCTTTCCACTTGTAAATATAAACACTGTGGATTATGAAGCTAGATGGTAAGCTTAAGCTTAAGTTACACTTTGTAAGCAGCAAGACTGAAGGCTTAAGCATAATTTCAGTTTCGAGCAGTGTTTGTTGTATCAGTTCTCTGTCGTCATTCTTCAGTTTTGACTTGGATATGGTTTTAAGTACAGTGTTCCCAAAAATTGCTGTTGTTAGAAACAAAAAGAATTTGTTCTAAATAACCTCTATTCTAACCAAACAAATCGCAGTGCCCCCACTGTAAACAGAGTTAAGCTCACAGGTAAGATCGGGGCAAACTTGAAAGCTAAGGGTACTGATCGAAGGCCTAAACTCAAACAATTATTATTATTTTAAAACCTAAAATCTAACAAATCAATTATCACAAAGTAGCATTGTCTATATCTGCTAAGAGAACCAGGCATTTGCTCTGTTAATGACCAATGCTAATGTAGTTATGACATGGATGACAAATTATATTGAGAAGATGACAGCCGCAAATGTTAGTTATATGTGGCTCAGTAACATCAGATCAATCTCAGCTAAGCAATTATGAAGGTTACTTGCCCTTTTAAGCTTTAGCCCCTAAACCCGTTTATGTTCTATGTATTGAGTTGATCAAACACTTAAAAGTCTAAAACCCAAGGAAGGTGTAGAAGTAGTAACTGAAGAGTAAGCACACCCCATGCATAACGCACCTCCAACTCTAGTTCTGCATAGTTAATGAAACCCATGAATAAAGACTTGTAGTTCATATAGCAAAAATAAAAAGCTGATCCAAACTGGTTTGTGGCCCGATCTTTGGAGCTAAGATCCAATGAGTATTTTGGGTTCTAATATTTTGGGCTCCATTTTGTTACTGATTTTTATATGTCTTCTGTTTTAGAGTTCTTTCTTTCTTTCTTTACTTTACTTTTTTTCTTTTTTGTTAATTCTTAGGTAAACTACGTGACTAAATTATTCATGAGTTTACGTTTTGATAATTTAATTTTAAAAATTTACAAAATAGTTATTAAATTATTTGAAAGTTCTTATTTAAGTCATTTAACTATTCAAAATTTTTTTATTTAAGTCACTGGGTTATTAGGTTTTTTTTTTAAAAAAAAGTTTGACTAGCTACAATTTGATGATCGGTACGGCAGATCATGAAAAACAATTGAACTTTAGAAGAGAAGAGGAAGGAGAGTTTTTAATTGGTGCAGGAACAGAGAAGGCCATACAATAATGATTTTAAGTTTTTAACAGCCTTTTATAACTTTTTGAATAGTTCAATGACCATTTTATAACCTTTTGAAGTTGAATGACCAAAATGTAAATTTATTAGTACTTTAGTGCCTTTGGCTGTAACTTTCTCTATTTTTTTCAAAAAGAAATTAAATAATAAAATCCAATATATTATATGATCAAGATGTAAAAATATTATTTTTAAGGAGATACTGTTAGGTAGCTTTTAGGATCCAGAATTTGGATTTGAATTTAGATTTTAAAATTTTAGCATGGTTTATGAATTTATTATGTTAAAATTGTTTATTTGAGAATTAAAATATTTGAAATTTAAAATTTTGAATTAATTTAAATTTGTTGTTTTGATAATTCAAATTTAGATTTGGATTTCTATTAACTTTAAGTCCTAAAATATATTTTTTAAATTTATTTATTTAGGACAATTTTGAACATTGTTGTTTGAATCAGACCAGACCAGTCGATCAGATTAGGAACTAACTAGGGTACTGGTATTGAGAAATACATTATATTAGAACTGCTCATGGGCTGAGCCACCCGTTCAGACTTGAAGTCCTGGCCGAGAAATGGGAGGGTTTGGACAAAACATGAGGCCCCAAAAATGGGCTTGGGTAAAATTTAAGGCTCCTTTTCTATATGGATTGGGCCTTGGACAAGATTTTTTGACTCAAACCCAGCTTGAATATATTATGTTATAAAATATATTATATTAATTATATATGTTAAATAATAATTATATATATAATTATATTAAATCACTAGCCTAATAACAATTAGACTTATTACCTAAAACCTAAAAAAAAAAACTTAACCTACTAAATAATCCAACCCAAAATTTTTTACTTTTTGTGTTTTTTTTAATGTTATAAACATATATATTTATATTTATATGAAAAACTTTTATTTTAGTGCATTTAGTGTATTATATTTTCAAAAAAAAAAATTTAAATAAAAAAACTAATTTAAAAAAAATTAAATATAGGTGGGCTGAGTTGGGCCCAAGTTTATCTTTCTTAAATGGGGTTGGGCTTGGGCAAGAAAGTAACCCCATTTTATGGGCCGAGCTCAGGTTTGAAAAATTGGTCTAGATACCTTGCATGGGCTCGACCTGAACCTGGTTTGGTCCGGCGCATAAGAACCTCTACATTAGAGTAGTTGACTCGGGAACCAGTACAGACAAACTGATTGGGTGGTTGAATCAGTTAAACCAATTTTTTTTAATATTTTTATTTTTATGATTTATTTAATAGAATCAGACAGACCAATCGAACTGGTTGGATTAGCTACAATCATATACTTTGATTTATACTTAAATAAGGGGACTTACTTAAGTATTAATTAAAAGGTGGGGGTTTATAAATTAAAATTGTGGAAATTACAATATAAATGAAAATTTTGAATATTTGTACTACATTAAATTGAATGCATGAAGCTTTTTTACTGTTGGAATAAGAAGTCAGATGGGTTGACTCATGAATTGGTTGAACTAGTCGGATCAATTCTATCTATTTTCAAATAATTTTATTTTTAATAATTTATTCAATTGAATTGACTGGACCAATTGAATAGGTTGAACTTGAAACCAGTGGTCTGACCGGTTTGCCTACGGATCTAATTTTAAAAACCTTGAGCTTCGTTGATGATATATTATAAGTAAAATTAATTGTTTGTATTTTGAAAGAAGTGCGAAAAAAGAGAGAACAAAAAAATTATCATGTTTTTTAATCAATCTTAAAATTTAAAATCCAAAATTTATTTTTTTTATGAAATTGAACTTGTATCCACACAAATTCAAATCAAAATTTTTTATTTGTTGTATTCAAATCAAAACCTTTTATTTATTATTAAAAAATTAAAATTTTAAAATCAAATTCAAATTTTGATATAAAATCATGAATTCCAAAAATAAGTATATTTGATAAAATTTTGTTTTTCATTTTGCTGTCTTTAAGTCTTAAGTTACTCTAAGAGAAGTTATCATTGGTATACAGCATAGAATCCTTTCTTAGCCATAATCAACATAATTAATTATTATCAAGGATGAAGTCATGAATTTGATATTGGAGCTAAAATAAATTATAAAAATTTAGTAGTCAAATTAAGAAATTTACTTTTAAAGGTTTAAATGGAACTATTGATTATTGTGAGGAATTAAAATGTTATAACTTCATTAATAGAGTTTACATCAATTCAATTTTGTTTTGAATTTTAAAATTGAATCAAGGTATTCGGTTTTTTCATTTTTGAACCACAACTAAATTGGTGGACATAAGAAATCGGTTATTACTAAACCATATTAAATTAGTTCGGTTTGGATTTCAAGTTTCCATATTATTTTTGTGCTTTGAACTTTTGGACTTTATTTAGACAAAATTATCTTTGGATTTGGACGTTTCAACTTTAATTAGATAAAATTATCTTTGTTTTACATTTCTTAGACACTATTTGACAATTTTAAATTTGTTTCAATTATACATAAAATCTCAATTAATATATTTATCTAAAAATAATTTGTAAAATCTATAATTATAAATGGTTATTAAAATCTAATTAAATCTTGATTTAATCACTCTCAATTTTCACTAAACATAATCAAATGCTAAATTATTTGTATTTTATAACTCTTAATGTATAATAGCATCTAAAAACACCCAACTTGAAAATGTTAATAATGATAACCAAAATTTTAGAAGTTTTAACAACAATAATAAAAGAACACAATACATAGTAAGTAAAAAAAAAAAGATGAACACTTGAATTCTTGGAAGTTTTAACAACAACGACAAATAAATAATGAATTGTGAGAGATTGACACTATAAATAGATTTAGAGTTTTTATTTTATTTAATTATAGAATATTTAGAATTTAGAAGCAATGAGTTTTATTTTGAGTTTTAAATGAGTTTATATGTTTAAAAATATTGGGCTTTTCTTAGAAATTTTTAAATGGTTATTTTTGGATTTTTCAGCTCCCAATGGAATAAACCAAAAGTGAACTAAATTGATGTGGCATAATAACATCATCAAATCGAAACTTAAACCAAATTGAACTATAAAAAAAAAAAAACAAACTCGAACCAAGCCAAATTGTTGGTTCAACTTGGTTTCTTGATTTGGTCGAATTTTTTTGCTCAGATCTATCCATGAAATTAATAATTGAACTCAAATCGATTAACTAGAGTATATCTCAATGAATATAGAGAAATTAAAATGGGTTTGGTTAGTTATTTACAAGTAGATTTGAGAAAAATTTGAAGTTTATATTTCAGATCCAACTGAACTTAAATAACTATATTTGATATTTCAGTTGAGATTAATGGATGATGATGTGTGTGTTAGTGCATTCGTACTTAACTTTCAGGTAAACTTTATTTGATACGTAGCATCATATGTTGGATACAGATTAAGAATGACCCAACTTTAGGTTCCACTTTTTCTTTCTTTTCATGTCTTTTATTTTTATAGTATTTTTCTTCCTTTTCTTTTTCCTTCTCAACAATTGTGTAAATCTTCATAGTTTCAGACTCATTTTTTACTTTATATTATTCAATGCAAGTTTTTTTTTTCCTTCTTTTTTTTTTTATTAGAAAAAGCATTTTTTTCCTTCTTTAAAACTACTTTACGGGGAGGTTGTGAAAGGAATGGTAGATAAAACTCTTTCAAGTTTCAGATGAAAAGAAAATAATCATATTTGCAAAGTCAAGATTCTATACCTTCTCATGGGCCGAGTCGGACTCGTTCGAAAAATGAGAAGGTTTGAGTAAAAGTATAGGCTCAAATAATGAGTTTGGACAAAAAATAAAGCTCGTTTAGAAAATGGGTTAAGCCTCAAGTAAAACATTATGCCATTACATTATACCCGCTTGAATTCACAAAATAACAAAAAAACTGCTATTTTTTATTTATTGTTTTAATGCTATTTTTCTTATTATTTTCTCTTTATTTTGCTACCATTTCACTATTATGTTACTACTATTTTGTCAATTGTTAATTTTGTTATTATTTTAGAGGCATTTGCTTGTTAAGTTGCATCTATGTTAGTGTTATTTAAGTATATGTATTTTTTAAATTTTATTTTCAATTTGTTGGGACATATTTATTTTAATGTTTTTAGTATTTTTGATGTATTATATATATTTAAAAATTATATAAAAAAATTAATACAAGCAGGCTGAGTCGAGTCTATATTTTAGCATTTTTATCCGGATTAAATTTAGATAAAATTTTAGATCCATATTTAGGTCAGGCCGGACCCAAACTTAACAAACGGACCTAAATTTTTGGTTAGGCCGACCCACGAGTACCTCTACATAAGATAGATCAGCTGCATGTCCTATCCCTTTTACAGCAATGCAGGAATGTGCCATAAACCCAAAAATATTCATCATATATACTCTTTTCCCTTGAATTTTCTTTTATCTTTTCCTTTTAGTACCAAACGTAAAACATTATGCCATTACATGTTATCTTGTCGACCTTTTGTTTTCAAACTAGTTATTCAAACATTTAAATAAAAATAACTCCTCAAAAAAAAAAAAAAAAACATTCTTGTCAAACATATATCCATACCCGATACTACTAGCATCGGATTCCGAATGTACCTTATCTGGTAAGGTTCTTATTACCAATCTTGGCAGCAAAGATGGGTTGATAGAATAAAGGGCACTCTCCAAGAATAACACTGGTTTGACACTGAAAGCAAGAGTTGATGTGGTTTTGGCTGAAGTCACAAGGCACGATCTAGAAGCATGTTATACTTGGTTAATGATTTCAATTGCCTCCTGCTGCCATTGATGTTAGTATTAGGAAACTACCATTTAATTTCTATTCATGGCAGCTGGTAGATTCAGTTCATTTATACATCTTCTAGTTCAAGCAAATTATAGCTTTTAAGCTCCATGTGAATGGTTAACCCATTTGCCGGTAAGTTTTTTTATTCTATATGCTATTATGCTTTTAAAAAGGAATATAATACTCATCTTAAGTTATTCACAACCCCACTTTGATGTTTCTAATTCTAGCCCCTTATTCTGTTCCCCTAGATTCTAGACCAACTTGGAAATCATTCCTCAGTCTCTGATATAGCAAAGTGCATTGCAAATCATGCATCAATATATTGTATTTTATTATTATTATTAGTGTAAGTGACATCTACAAAGGTATGAGGTGGCCAACATGCATTGGAGCCCACGGAATTTTTATTTTATTTTGGGGTCCAAAATCAGTACATTTTGTATAGCAAGTCAGCAACAATCACAGAAAAAGGACAGGTAACTTAAAGCAGGATGGTTTTAACAATTCAGAATCACATATCTTTATGTGTTTGGTGACTAACTACTTCATAATCATATTACTAAAACAGAGAAAATATGCTGGCCACCTCAGCCATTTCAGCATCATCAACCTCACGCATTAAAATAATTCATATAAATAGGTCCTATCAGCCACTATGGATTGTGCATCAGCTGTTTTTCATCCATTACTCTAAGGTATCATTGCACTATGATGTTTAATTGTTTTCTTGCTGATTGTTTTCTTCTAATAAGAGTTTTTGAGACTGTTCTCTCTTGGTTTATGTGGTTAATATGAATGGGACTGCCTTGCTTTCATCATAATCTTAGTGGAATTTGCTGAATATGCTTTCATTCTCAAAATGAAGACACAAGGCTATCTTGTCTATATATAATTAAGCTCTAAGCTCTAGTCTTTGCTCTTCCATAGCTCTTCTTGATGGGTTCATTAGGTCTCTTTCAGATTCTATAATTTTACTGCTAAATATGCATAGAACTGCAGGGTTATGTCTGATGGAACTTCTTTTCTTTTTCTTACAGGTACAGTCATGAAGATGGACACTGTTGGGAGGGCCGCTGGAGCTAAATATGAATGCTTGCTCTTTGGTATATTTATGTAGCAGGATTAATCATTAAGAACAAAATCATATGATATAACAGTTTTAGCTCAAGCATCCTCTGGTTTTCAGGCTTTTAGAACTGTTTCTGATTTCTGGGTTTCGATTATGATTTACAGACATGGATGATACTCTATACCCCTTCAGTACAGGTTTCAACTTGGCTTGCCGCAAGAACATAGAAGGTATGGCCCTAAAACATATACATGATTGTTTTTTTTTTCTTTTGTTATGATACAAGCAATTTGACTTGTTTTAATGGTAGAATTCATGCTGAAATACCTGAATATTGAAGAAAGTGAAGTCCCAAGAATGTGCTTGGAATTATACAGGGAATATGGAACAACAATGGCTGGTTTAAAGGTGCCTGAGAATATTCTTTTGTCCTAAATCCCTTCTTTTGTCGGTTTTTTTTAGCCCCTTTTGCCCTTGTCTGCCAAAAAAAAAAGAAAAAAAAAGAGCAACGGATTCACCACCGTTCATGCATCTGAAAATTAGAGTCCCAAATGCCAAAATTTCAGGTTCTGGGGTATGAATTTGACAACGATGAGTTTCATGCCTATGCTCATGGAAGATTGCCATACGAAACACTGAGACCAGATCCTGTGTTAAGGAACCTTCTGCTTGCCATGCCACAGCGGAAAATAGTAAGTGAAAGTACGAATTCCTTTCAATTAAACCAAAAAAAAAAAAAAAAGTTGATTGAGAAAACATATCTTGTCTGTTCTAAGATGTTTCTTTATGTTTAGATCTTCACGAATGCTGATAAGGCACATGCGCTACAAGTTCTGAAAAGGTTGGCCTTGGAAGATTGTTTTGAAGGCATCATATGCTTTGAAGCACTTAACCACCCTCCGCTGCAACCACCTGCTTTGAAGTCACCAATTCTATGTAAACCCTCGCTGGAAGCTTTCGAAGCTGCTATTCGGGTCGCAAATCTTGATCCAAAGAAAACAGTACAAACCCCATCCTTAATTAGAACACAGACAATTGTTTTTTTCTTTGTTTGATTCTTTTTCCTTTTTTCTCCAGATTTTCTTTGATGATAGTGCTCGAAACATAGCTAGCGGCAAAGCAGCAGGGCTTCACACAGTTATAGTAAGCTACATATTTTGGTTTTCAATCTAGAAAGCTGCCTATAAACGATTCAATGGGTAACATGGGAGAATATGATGGCAGGTGGGGAACTCAGCGCTGGTGCCAGGTGCAGATCATGCCTTGCGTAGCATCCACAACATCAAAGAAGCAATACCTGAGATATGGGATGGCGATGAGGAGCAGATGGAACAAGTTATCCAAGCAGCTGCTGTTGAAACCGTGGTCCTTGCTTAGATTTCAGTTCAAGTTGAAAATTAGAGAGGCTGCCCTTGTTATATTATTATGGACATGGGAAGCATTCATCTTAAGCTTATTAAATAAATGACTAAAGCTCACTAATATATCGATATGTACTTAGAATATAAGCAAATGTTTCTGTATTTATATTGTATCTAAGATTTATGTACTAAACCCAGACTTATGGGTAGGGATGGTGTCACCCTTTGAAAATAGGCTTAAGGCTTTGCCATACTCATTTTTAAGTATATAATATATATTCAAAAATAGACTCACGCATCAGTTCCCTTATGAAGCACACACCATTGCAATCCAGACCAGAAAATACAAAGGGAGAAAGACACCCCCAAAATGAAAAAAAACCAGTTTTGTAATGGCTCAATATTGCCCGGCCCGATAGATAATGAAAAACCAAAAATAATAAGTCCAATTAATGTCCATTTACATCTAAAACCTATACCCAAATACATAGCCCAAATCACTACCCAAATACTAACTAAACCCAAACCATTAGCCCAATACAAGCCCAAAACGGGTTCAAAGAAACCCTAGCAGCATGGCTCCCAGCGCCGCAACAGTAGCGCCTCTCTGCTCTCCTTCGCACACGCACGATGCCTCCACACGCCTCAGCTGCCGCTCCAGCAAGCCATCAAGCCGCAATTAGCCTCTGGCCTTGCATGCGCGCCACTGCCACTCGCGCGAGCTTCCGTACGCACACATCCACTGCTCCGTACGCCTGCAACAAACGAAAAAAAGCAAACAACGCAGCACCAAAAGAAAACAAAAATAGCAGTTGTAAAAAAGAAAAATTTCAGATTATTTTGATTTTCTTTTTCATCTTTATTTTCGGCTATATAAAGCCGTTTTTCAGAATCTGTGAAGGAGGACACACGCATATTGTATCAAAAAATCAATACAAAAAATCAAAAAAGGTGATTTTTGAATCGTTCTTTGGCTTCTTTTGTCTTCTTTTTCCCTTTTTCTTTTTCGGTTTTCTTTTCTGTGTTTGGTTCATTTTTGAATAAAAGAATAAAAAGCGGAGATTAGATGAGAGAAGTTACCCTGTGGCTGGATCCTTGCTCTCTCCGTCGTCATCGGAGTGTGGGCTAGGTTCGGAGAGGCCTTGAACGGTCGATTCATAGAGCGGCGCAGCCACGAGCAAGGGGCCTAGAGTTTCTTTTAATTTTTTTAAGAATAAAAAAGAGAAAGGGGGGAGCCCGTACCTGGTTAAACCCGCCTTCGAATCCCTCGTGGTTCCGATCGGAACTAGATAGTTGGGGACTCCAATGCTGAAGCGGCGCATGGGGGGTCCTCCTCTGTTTAGGTTTTTCCATCAAAAAAAGGCTGCTGATACTTAGGGTCTATTTTTAGTTTATAGGCAATGCAGGGAACGGCGTCGTTTGGAGCCAAGGCCATGGCTTCAAAACGGTGTCGTTTATAGGCATAGATCCGCGCGGTGACCCAACCCGAGGGAAGGATCCGCACGTTTATGCCCTATGGTCTATTTGCACTGTATGCCCTTCTTCATCTGGGTGCTGTTTCAATTCAGTTTTCTTCTGTATTTTTTAATTTATACTGTGCATTTAACTTCGATTGCATTTAAGCCCTCTGTTAAGCGACGTCGTTTCCATTGTTTGGACTTGAATGCTCGAACCTTTGCGTTTAATTTTCGTTTTGGTCCCTTAGATTTAACTAGATTAATAATTTAGTTCGTTTTTAATTCTAGTTGTAATTTAATCTTTATTTATTTATGGTTAAATATATTTCATTATTATTTTGATATAGTTATTTCCAACATTATTTTAATCTTTAAGTTTGATATTTTTTTAAAACTTATTATTAATACAATTTTAAAATACAATATATTATTATTTAAATTGTTATTAATGTAATTTAAATTTATGATACATTAGTCTTTTATCCCTTATATCTTTTTAAAATTTTTGATATATTATTATTATTTAATTCATCATTTATTAATATACATATATTTTATGAAGATTGGATAAAATCTTTATATATATTTTAATGTTTTATCTCCATTTTAAAATTTACCTTTTGAATATTTTTATATCAAATATTTATGTGATAATATATTTTTTATATATAAGGCTATTATTCTTGTACCCATAAATTATTAATTTTTTAAAAAATAAGATAATGTTTTGATATTAGATATTATTATTGATTTCAAATGTTTTTAACATGTTTAACAAATGTACTTTAAATGGATTTTATTTATATGTAATTTACTTCTTCTAAAATTCACTTTTGTATATAATTATCTCATTTTTTGATATATATATATATATATATGCATTATATATTTTTTTGTATATACTATCTATGTTAAATTGATAAAGGTATATTACTTGTTTTAAATTCATTTTAAATACAATTATTCAATGTTGTTTTATTTTGTTTCAAGTCCATTTTAAGTTTGTGTGTAAATATTTTAGCTTAAAATGTGGTTATTAATAAATGTTGTTATATTTAATTCATTTGATATTTGACAATTAGGATTAATATTTGCCTAATATGATAAAAAATTGTTGTAGCCATTTTGCTTGAATTCATCCTTTGTTTATTATTCCTCAATAGGTATTTAGATTGCAATTGTGTCTTTTACCTTATGTATTGCTATTCAATCATGTTTCATTTGTAAAAATTGTATTTTATTAAAGCACAACAATCATTCTATCTCACAATAAAAATCTAGCATTTATAATTCTCGAGAGAATTGTGCCCTAACTTACTGGGTTCCAATTTTTCTCGATGAATTTAGGTAGCTATATGTTTTTTAATTAAAACCATACAGTTTTAAAACTAAGCATTTAGGATTTCAAAATGTCGGATCCTAACTTACCGGATGTGACATTCTGTTATCCTAATTTTAAAATAAAGGCAATATTTGATGTTTCAGAATTTCGGAAAATTAAACCCTAACTTATTGGATTTTAATTTGCCGTTTGAACCAAATAATTGGATATCCTTCTCGAAATGCATAGGTTTTAAAAGTCAAGAGATAAATTTATTTTTGAGGATTTAAAATGTTGCACTTTAACTTACTGAGTGTGACGATTTATTTCTTTGAAATAGGTGAATCTCACCGTCTAATTCATTTTACTTAAATTTTCTTTTCAAAGGATTGTATTTTAAAATCTTTTTAAAGTTTCGACACTAAGACATTAAACAATCGATTCGGTATCAATTTTGGGCGTTACGAGGGTTCTAACCCTTCCTCGTGCGTAACCGACTCCCGGACCTATTTTCTCAAATCTCGCAGACCTAAAATTTATTTTTAATGGTGAACCGATCACACCTTAATAAAAGATCGGTGGCGACTCTCATTTTATTTTTAAAGTCGATCCCCACTTTCAAACTTACAAAAAAGTGGTTTCGACAAGTATAATTAGCAAAACACCCACAGCACTACGTGGGTTTTGCTTCCTCTGTTTCGTTTTTAATGCAGTTTGAGGTTGACAAACTTTTTTATTGGATCAGGTTGAGGAATGGATATATTATGATCCAAAAGAAATTGCTTCAATGCCTATATGTGGGTTTCCCAAAATTTTCGATTATGATTAATTCGTTTATCAAATTTAAAATTACAGGGTAAACATAGATATCAAACCTTTAAAAATGTTATATAAAAAATAATATTTAAAAAACCAGGCCGTGGCCCAGCCCAAAAAGATAAAACCCATTCAACATATATCATATAGGCCTCGTATAAATTAAGATTCTTATATACATATTCTAGTATATAATTTTCTAAAATTAGTTTAGTAAAAGCATAAGTTAAAAGATATATATATATATATATATATATATGTTATGAAATAAAGAAAGAGTAAAAGACTGGAAAACAAAGAAAATGGGAGAAGGTAATTTTATTAATCAAATAGGAATGTTTATAATGATTTTTAAGAGTCTATTTTATAGGCATAATAAGTATAAATGAAATAAAATTCCACTTTTAATGACTATTAGAGTCCTAAAGTCTATCAAACTTATCTTGATATTGATGGACATTCACTTAATAATAAAATATTTATAACACTATTCCTTAGATGTCCATTGGTAGATATGTGTCTCGTTAAAACTTTACTAAAATAAAATTATTGTGAAGGAAAAAAAGTACACACATCTATAATACGCATAACATATTGCCTCATTAAAAATCTTACTAGGAAACCCGGTGGGACAAAATCTCGATTAAGGGAAAAATAGTACAACGTGTATTTACTCCTCATGACAACATCACATAATATTGCATATTCTACATATTCAATCTTGAATACTAGCTTTTCAAATGATCACTCAAACGAAGTTTGATAAACGTTTATATCATCACTCTTTTGAATGTCATGAGTGAGGAAGAGTTTTGGGGAAATATATTTTGATCTCTTTAGGAGTTCCAAAAATAATCATAACAAACTTTAATCACGACCCTTCTAAAAATACATGTGTATTTTAGATCATTTTATAATCTTCCTTCAATAACTATTCACTAAGTTAAATTTACCACATATATTCAAATCATTTCAATTCATATAAATGTTTATGCAAACATATTGAACAATTTCCTGAGAATTTCTATATGCTTCTAGCATTCTAAATCATTCAAGGATTTTAACAAAAACTTCACTATATAGTGATTCATATGATAGGTGTAACAACAATCATTAGACGCATGTCAAAATATGTCATGAAACACTAGATGCATCTACCACAAAGAAATATCTTTCATAATTAATGCCATTTCAAGACTCAGCAAGTTTTCAAAAAACTACACATTTGTACCCCCACTGGTCTTATACCTTTAGATGTTTGGACCACTAGTCTAAAAATTTTCTAAATTTAATTCTACTTACATTGCGTCTTTCCATTTTGGCTAATTTATTCCATGTCTATAATTCTTGATAAATTTATTCAAGATCCTCATTATTTCAAAAGTACTATTGCATACAAAAACCATTGCTGACACATTTCATTATCGGTTCCACATTTTCTCGTATAAATTATTGAGATCTCTTTATTTTTCACTATTTCCATCTTCAGGTACCTGAATCTCTTCTGAACTTTTAATAATTAGTTATGTTTTGGGTCTCTTTGGGAGCACTGTCTCCATTATATGACTATCTTGATTTATTATTTTCTTTTACGAGAATTTTCATCTTTGAAACCAATTAATCTACCATGCTTCAAGCATGAATTACTTTCATTTATTCTAATAGGTTGCCCTACTGGGACTTCAACACATTAGCTAGTATATGATACTTGATTATTCTCATTAGGTTAGTAAATAACATTTGACGCTTAACTTGAAATAAAGTTAATTACTCTTTTTAAAATTCTAGTTCAAATTACTTTCTATGAGGATCTAAATAATGATAATTTATTCTAAGTAATTATTTCATTCAACTATTATTTCTCTCCCCTAATGTCGGGTAAACTGTCAAATCAAAATAATAATAAACTTATATCATAATTAAATCTTCGATTTGTTCAAAACATCTAATAATAAAAAGAAGATTCATAATTAATATATATCCAAAATTTCTTTGAATGCCCATTTTGTGCATAGGTAGAGCAACTTGAAAATATACTGCACATTCAAAAATTCTAAAATGGGTTGTATTTGGCTCTTGACTAAAAGTCAATTGTAATAGGGCGCATTTATTACAACTTATTGACATGATGTGTACGAATGTCGATTCATATAAGATTTAATATCATTATACATATATATACAAAAAGTTTTGTTCTTAAAAGATATGTTTTAGCTTCTAGCTGGAGGCATTTACTTCATAAATTCTGCTAAACCATTTTATACGTATAAACAACACACTTTTGCAATAGTTACTCGCACTAGCAATCTAGCATTCAATAATCATTGAAAGCCTGAGAAATAAACTCACCAACATTGGCAAGAATTGTCTCGATTGCATAATATAAAAGTTTTGTTTGTAATCAAATCATTAAACAAGTAATCTCACAAATTACATGTTGTAAGTTAATAACTCACATGTGATTAACTTGTAGATGCGTCTAACAAAGTTATATCAAAACATCCACTTGTTGGATAAATGAGCTCATATTTCTTTCAAAAATGCTAGGGATTCAATCTCAACTTTTGTTAGTGAGATTCTAATAATTCATATTCTTTGAGAATAAGTAGCACTCAAAAAATCTTTAAAATAAAGAATCTTTAGGTGTTTTAATAAACTTCCATGTAAAATTTCATTTTTCCATATTATTATAGATCAAGATAGTCTAACTAATCATGCCAACTAGTTAGTATACTTGGACTAGTAAACTTCCAATTTACTATGCACATGATTCGATAATACCAATGTAAACTTCTAGTTTATCATCTCATGATATTTAACCGTAGTACAAACTAGAGGAGAGATGGTAATTTTCCAACACAAAATTATTACCCAATATAATAGATGTAATATCTGAAATCAACTGTCTTCTCATCTATAATCTCAATATGATATTTGTTATAATATATATGATTTGTCACAACATTGTGACAAATTAGAGTCTTTTCGACACTTAATGAGCTTACTTTCAAGTCGTTTTATATTATTTTGTTATGTTTTCCATTTATAGTAGTTTATATTGAATTTTAGTAAAATAAACATTTTTACGTATATTTTGGTGATGTAATGACCTAATGGGCCAATACGGGCCTATAAAAGGATTGACAAGTCAATTTTGTGTGTGGAATACTGTTTCTAGGCCAAGAACACCAAAGAAAACACTAGCGTCGCGACACTAACATGCAGTGTCGCAACATCACATTTCGAAACCAAATAAGTCCCCTGCGAAGTTCAATGTCATGACAATGGAGCAATGGAAGACAAACATAAGCTAAAGGTCTTTTTGTTGGGAAATGTGTCCATATTATAGTAAACATGTAATTTTCTATGTATTTGAACGATGAATAAATAAATAAATAAAGTTAATTTCACATTTCACTATTATGTCTTTTGCATTTCCGTCTTTCATGTTTTGTATGTATAACGAAATTGTGACAAGCAAATATTAGCTCATTGATTGTCTAAGTTCAAACAGATGATAAGTGGCACTGTAAGGATGTTTACATTGCGAGAAAGACAACTTACTTCAGTAGATAATCTAAACGAGTTCGTAATCTTGTAAAAGAATCAAAGTGAGTGTTCGATTCAAATACTTAGAAGGATTATTATGTTGTATACAATTCTAATTGGGGAGATGGCTAGTCTTGGCTATCGGAGCAGTTGACTCAATGGATAGAGACATAGATGTATTCATTGGAAGAATGATACATTGGACTGGACCCAAGATGAATTAATTCTGAATCCCTTTGTGAATTAATTCATTAGTGATGTTCATGGTGTGATTTACCTAAATCCTGAGTTAGTCATTGACCATGCGTATATAACTCATGTGCTTTGATATAAGTGAAGGCTTATACTCTAAAAATGATCGAGCCCATAGCCGATATGTTGGGTACATGACTAGTGTATGGCATGGCTTTACTAGCAACAATGAAATTCATAACTTGATTAAAGAGTTAACGATATCCTCTCATTGGCATTGTAAGGATTGATAAATATGGAACGTGGGTGTTAAACTAAGCTTTATTTGTTAATATGTTTTGATATAACAAATTAAAATGTTTTTGAATAAAAGTTAAAGTTGAACAAAATTGGCAAAATGATAAAATCAAGTTAAAATGGTTTCAATTGAGTTAGACATTTTCAATCAAGTTAAAATTTTTTTTAAACAAGTCAGTATTGCTCTTGGTCTTTGGCTAAGTATCTATTGTTTTCAAAATATCGATACCCATTCTAAAATCAATACCAAATTGACATTTTATTTTCAATTTACACAAAAAGTATCGACACCTTTACAAAAAGTATCGATACCTTTTACTAGGTATCGATAATTTGTCTTCGGTATCATTGTAAAAAATTTTCAACGATCACTGAATCAAACATTAAATGCTAATAGTATCAATACTCGTAGAAAATATATCGATACATTTTGTAGCAGGTGAATTTAATGATCTGATATTTTCATCCCCAACGACTCTGTTAACCTTCACAACAACCCCAATAGTTGGAAATGTATTAGAGGGTATAAATACCGTATTCCAAATGTCCCACAGTAAGTAGAGAAATTATCAAGCTTAAAGATCAATCAAAACAACCGTAATGTTTAATTCTTTCATATCCTTCTTGCAAACACTTGTGAGCTTTTATTGTATTCATTCAGCTCAAGTGTTATTCTTTGTATTTGTACTTAATTGGCAAACACATCAATTTGGTAAGGATTACTTCTTAGTTTGCTATTTGTTATTCTCTTTGAGTGGGTTGAGTCTTAAGGTTTGAGTAGAAACCTTAAGGGAGTTACAATCTTAAGATTTTGGGTAGAAATCTTAAGGGAGATTGTAAGGTTAAACCTTATCCTCAAAGGTTGTCAAATTAGTGAATTTAGAAAAATACTTAGTTGTGGAAAGCTAAGATAATAGAGTAGGGAATTGGGGTCGAACCACTATAAATTGTTGTGTTCATTGTTGCACATTCTTTTGTTGCTTTTACAAATTTTTTTAAAGGTTAATTCACCCCCTGATGGTGAATTCGAGTTGATCTTTCGAGCTAAAAATTGGTATCATAATTAGTATCTAAAGACAGTTTAACAACTAAGAGAAGATCCTCAGAGAAGCTCAAACGATAATCAACCCGTTCTGCAATAATGACATCTACTTCCAGGTCAATTTTCTTTAGTGAGTCTCGATCTATCTCTAAAACTCCTCATTTCAATGGTGCTAACTTCTCTCATTAGAAGGGTAGGATGATGTTGTTCATCCAAGCAAATAATATTGCCATATGAGACATTATTATGGATGGTCCTTCAATTCCATCCAAACAAAGAGAGCTTTTAGTTCCAAAAAGCAAGAAGTAATGGAATGAGGAAGATAAGAGAAGCATTCAACTCAATGTCAAGGCAATGCACATTTTATTTTATGCACTTGGTTTGGATGAGTATAGTAGAGTTTTATCTTGTTCAAATGCCAAGGAGATTTGAAACAAGCTTGAAGTCACCCATGAAGTTACTAGCCAAGTGAAGAAGTCTAAACTTGGAATCCTTACACTCGACTACGACACTTTCAAGATGAAGCTTGAAGAGGATATCAAAGAGATGTCTGATCAGTTTACAATCGTCATAAATAGATTGAAGTCTTATGGGAAGACTTATCCAAATGAAGAGATGGTAAAGAAGATGCTTCGAAGCTTACTTACATCATAGGAAGCCAAGGTGATCGCAATTGAAGAAATAAAGAATTTAGAAACTTTGACATTGAATGAGCTCATCGGTTCTTTGTTTACACATGAGATGAGACTCAACAAAGGGGCTAAAGAAGAAAAAGCTATGAAGAAGAATGTTGGTATTGCTTTAAAATCCACCACAAATGAAGATAGTGGATCAAGTGAAGAGGTGGATGAAGACAAAAAGATGGAGATGTTTGCTAGGAAATTTAAAGGGTGCATGAAGAATAATAAAGGAAGAAGATTCCAAAAGATGGAGGAATTAAAGCTTGAATCTACCAAGGGGAAATATCCCATTATTTGCTATGAGTGTAAGAAACCGGGAAACATCAAGTTTGATTGTCGTCAATGGAAGAAGAAGGGGTCTAGCAAACAAAAACACAAGGCCTATGTTGTTGCTTAGAGTGATGAGGATTCATCCGATGATGAAGATCAAGAAGTAGCCAACCTATGCCTTATGACCATCAATGATTCTAAGGTAGTTTCTAACTCATTTATTTCAAATTTTATTCTTTTGATGAGTTGCAAGATGCCTATGATGAATTAGGTTTGAAGTTTGAAACTATGGTTTCAAAATATAAGAAAATTATTTCTAAATTAAAATATGAAAATAGTTCACTCTCCAAAGTCAATCATGAACTAGAAAGTAAAACTCATGATATGCAAGGTATTTTAAATGATTTAGAGAAAAAGAACCAAGACTTGCATAATTTGCTTTCTAAAGTTCATGATGATCATTAAAAGCAACTTGAGTTGTTTAAGAATAAAATCCTCACTCTAACAAAGTTTTTGAAAAGGAGAAAATTCAAAATAAAACTTTGTTAAAAATAACTTTAATTTCTATAAACATATAGATCTCTCAAGTTTTTACAAAAGAAAAATTGTTAAGAGTATATGAATCCCTAAAGGACTCATTACTACTAAAGTTAAGGATATCCTTTCTAAATGGATAGCTAAGGGGACTAGAATCTTGGAAACTAATGCTTATGGACCCAAAAGAAATTGGGTACCAAAAACAAAAAATTAGTTCTATGTTTGTAGGGAAATGTGCATTGCTTCAAAGTGAACAACACAAATGCAAATTTTATGTGATTGCACCTTAATATTTTTTGCTATGGTAGTTCACTTGTTCTCTATTTTTAATATCTATCTTTGGACTAACCACTTTCTTTTCCTCTTAAGCTTTATTTGATTATTTTTTATATAACAAAAAGGAAAGAAGATAAAGGTAAATTTTATGGTTGATTGATTATGATTAATTGATTATATGCCAAATTTAGTGACCATGTTTTCAAAGTAAAATGAATGTCAAATTTGATATTATGTCAATTTTTAAGCCTTAAATTGAAAATGAATTTTATTAAGGGGAACAATTTATTCAAAAACAAATTTACCAAATGTTTTGTTATATCAAAAGAGGAGATTGTTAAACTAAGCTTTATTTGATAATATGTTTGGTATAACAAATTAAAATGTTTTTAAATAAAAGTTAAAGTTGAACAAAATTGACAAAATGATAAAATCAAGTTAAAATGGTTTCAATTGAGTTAAACATTTTCAATCAAGTTAAAACTGTTTTAAAACAAGTCAAGATTGCTCCGTGCCAATAAGTATTGATAAATTTCAAAATATTAATACCTATTCTAAAATCGATTTGCGAAGTCTATTGATAAAGATAAAATAAAGAGGATTAAAAGAAATACCCTCAAGTTATATATATACATTTAGGAATAATAATGATAACTATTACAAACTTATGAAGGGAATTGCGGAAGTCTATTGATAAAGATAATACAAAGGAAAATTTATACAAGGAGAGAAATATATCTAAACTGAGAAAATATTATAAGCTATTTTTTTTCGATGCCTTTTTTGGGCTTCTTCCTTCCCTATTTATAATCTAAATCTAAAACTCTATTTAATCTTCTTTGAATCCCGCATAGTGTTTTGATAAGGATCCTATCTTGTCATGAACATGGTTTCTTCCACGTTGCATTGTCAAGTAATTGATTTGATGGTTGCTTCCACCTCATTGTTTTGTCCCATCATTGATTTGATGGTTGCTTCCACGTTGCAACCTCTTTTGTTTACATCTGGATGCCCTCTTTTTCAAGTTGCTTCTTGATTTTTCTTCTCATGTGGCTGCCTGATTTGGCTTTATCCTTCTTGGATATTATCTAGATTCATTTCTTCTATGTCATCTAGATGTAATTAATTTAATGAAAGTCTTGGTGATGGATTCCAAGTCTCCCACTTGCTTTTGATTTCTTCTATAATATGAGATGGAAAATCTCCAATCTCCATTTTGCCTATCTTTTTTAATAGTCACAAAGATTCTTCTTCTCTATCATTCTGGATGTTTCCAATGTTGTATACCAATATTCTTCTTCCATCAGTCCAGAGTTTATAAATTTCTTGATGAAGTAAATATTGGGCTTTTGTCATCAAGTCTATCCTTGTTTGGGTTTGGTAATAACTGAGATCTTTGTAACACTTGTGAATGTTTTTTGTCAAGTGTTCTTTGTCTTCTTTGACTGCTGATAATCGGGGGGCTTCCAATTATTCTTTGAATAATCCATATTTGATATGGATGATAAAATTTTTCTTTTTAAGCTATACCAATAAGACTGCTTATTTCAATATGAAAATAATAATAAAAAACATCATTATTAATTATATTTAATAATATAGACTTAATAGACGCAGGAAAATCTTTTAAAAGATGAAAAGAAAAATTTGGACTACTATTTCTTTAGTAAAACCCCATTCAATACTGGCTATATCAAATAGTTCATGATCCAATCTAAATTTAATAGTAGGAAATTTTTCATCTATATCATTAGTAAAAATATAAGCTCGTAGAAAATATTCTAAAAAGCTTTTGAAATTGAACTTGATGTTTGGAAATAGCTCCATTTATTTTTGTAAAAATTCTACTAGTAATATTTGTCTAGCTTTATTATATAAAATAATCTAAACATTTTATTCATAATAGAACTATTTTTCCTTTATTAATAAAATATTGAAATATAGCAAGAAGATTGTTTATCTCCTTAATATCTATATATTCTAATTTAAACTCATCCCAATCTCTATATAAAATAGATTTTAATAATAAATTATCAACTTCATTTTCTTTAGTTGTTTTTCAACTAAAATTATGAAAATTTTGTAAGAGCTCTTCGAAATTGGCTCTTTTTTAGAAATATGAGTTTTCCATATTTCATTAATAAAATTATATAATTCTAATGATAAACCTAGATTGTAAATTTTTTTTTATTTCTTGAATTTGTTGTTGTTTCAACAAATTCTCTACTCCCTTTATCATTTTAGCATAACTGGCTTGGAATGCTGAATTTGGATCTTGGGACCAAGGTAATTGACTTACAGTATTTGATAATAAATTACTTCCAACTGCTTGTCTTACCATTGGATATGACACATAATATCCATGGTTAGGATAAAATGGTGCTTAAACAGGTATATTCACAGACCCTTGATTAGAATTTGTTATTTTACCTTTGTTGGGTCTTTTATGGACAGTTGTCCATTCACCAACATTTTCTAGAGGTTTTTTATCTCTATCCGTAAGGCCTGCTAAGATATAAGCAATAATATTATCAGTTCCTTTTACATATAAAACTTCAAAGTTAAAAATACATAATTCATTGTACCATCTAATTCTTCTAGGTACAGTTTCCAAACTTTTGTTAGTAAGGAATTGTTTAACTTCCGATTATCGCTTTTATTATAAATTTTTAGGTGCTAAATATATTAGAAAATTTTTATTCCCTTTTTATTGCTAATAGTTCTTTTCATGTATAACATAATTAATCTCATTTGGTTTAAATTTTCCTGAACTATATCCATATATTAGTTCTTCATTATTTTTGTTTTAGCTTTTAAAATACATCCCCAATAATTTTGTGAGGCATCTATTTCTAAAATTAATTTATCACATTGTTTAGGTAAATAAACTTTTAGACTATTATTTATTTCAGATTTTAATTTTGTAAAATTTCTGAATCTTTTTAGACCAGATAAAAGGTTTATTCTTTTTAATTTTTCATATAACTTACCCATTTTTTCGGATAAGTTAGGAAAGAAGTTTCTTCCTATGTAGTTCAATTTTCAATAGTGTCGAATAGTGACTTGAGATCACTAAAAGTTAGAAAAATTTATTAATTAATAATTATAAGTTAAGTGTGGTTTTAGAAATATTTTTGAATTAGTGAATTATCGGGTCTCCGTCTTAGTAAAACAGACTCGTAAAATAATTATTAAAAATATTTATAGAATTAGTTATATAACCAGTTGGATTTTAGTTAAGTGAATTTAGCTAAATTAAAGTTAATTGAGTATTAGGACTAAATTAAATTAAGTGTGAAAGTTAATTATAAAATAGAAAAGGTAAAAGGACTAAACTAATAATTAAACCATAAAAAGTGACAAGTATGTGGTAATTATAAATACATGTGTAATAAATATATGTATACATTTGTAATTAATATATGTACATACTTACTAATTAAGTAAAAGATATTTATATATATTATATTATTATTAAATAAATAAAAGAAATAAAAGATAGAAAAGAGAACAGAAACAGAATAGCAAAACGAAAACAGGGGAGAAAGGAAAGAAAAAGAAAAAGGGAAGGAAAGAAAAAAAATTTGGGATTTCAAGGTTCAAGGTCTGATTGGTAAGCTAATTTAGTCTATTTTCTTATAATTTTGATATTTTGAAATACTAGAACAAAATACTACTTGATTTAAGTTGAAATTTTGAAAGTTAATAAATTTTAGATGTTGTTCATGTTGAATTACTTGATGAATTAGGGGTTAAATTGATTGAATTTTAAGTTAGGAGTTAGTAAAAGGGTTGATTTGTAAAATAAAACATAAGTTTTGAATAGTATGGACTAAATTGAGAGAATTTTAAAATTAGGGATTTATGGTGAAATTAGAGAGTTAAATTAGTTTAAAGTGGGAATGAAATGAAAATATGAAATTAGTTTTAAGAATAAAAGTTAGTCTCGGTTTAGGGACTAAATTGGAATTTAGAAAAATATTGAGTAAAAATTGAAATATTTAATGTGAGATTGAATGCTGTCGTATTGATGATTTTTAATTGTTTTAATTCCGTAGCTAGCGTTGTACTGGAATTCTCGACTAAATAGGGGAAAAATATAGTTGACGAGGAATAGCTCGGAATTCTTGGTTTGTATTTCTATTATCCGAATCTAATTATTAATTGTTGTATTTTTAATTAAATGTTATGGTAAGTGATTGAGGTGAGAATTATTATGTTTTACAATTGAAATGGATTGTTTTGATATGTGATGAAATTATATTGGTTGAATTAATTGGAATATATATTATGAATATATATGTGTAAATGTGAAATTGTGCAAATATGATAATTGGATTATTTTTTATATGTATAAAATTCAGTTTTAATGCCCAAGTAGACGGAATTTAGAACTACTGGAATATTAATGGCATGCCATTAAGGAACTTTAGTGCGCTCTCTGATTATTAGCACATCAATGCTCTCTGATTATTAGCACGTCAGTGCTCTCTAAGTACTAGCACGTCAGTGCTCTCTATTTAGCACTTTAGTGCTATCTGTTCATTAGTGCATAATAATGCACCTCTGTATTTGTTCCGTATATCCGGTGTGTTCTGTAAAATCTACTTTAGGCTAAGAATAAGAATATGAGATAATAAACTGAAAATAGAATGTGAAATATGTTGTAAATACATGGAATACACGAGTTAAATATTCATAAATTGAATGTGGAATGGATAGTGCCATTGTTTAAATGATACGTTAATAAACTATGGAAAGGTATTATATATAGCAAGTGATGACAATTGAGTATTGTGTTATTGTAAATGTTCAATTGTGCTTAACATTTTATTATACATATTTTATTATTTTATATTTTTTAAAAAATTCGGATTATAGAAATATCATTGAGTTTTTACTCAGCGTACGGTTTTGTTTTCTGTGCGTAGGTTAAGTACTTAAGTTTGATTGTTGATTCAGCATCCAACAACAATCCCGAACTCAAATATGGTGATGTTTATTTCTTTGTGTTGGTATGTACCTAGAGTGTCTAAATATTAGTTATTTTGTGGTTTGATTGTAAATGAAGTTATAAGATCTATTTTGGAGAGTTTATAATTTGGATTAAAATGATTCTTTGATGACTTGTTTGATGATATAAAATGTTTGAGATTTCTATCTATTTAATCTGTAATCTCTGGTAATGCTCCGTAACTCAGTTCCGGCGAGGAATACGGGTTGGGGGTGTTACACTTCCAAAATTAATAATTCCTAAAAATTGTTGAAGTTGCTTTTTATCTTCAATATTTTTAGGAAATTCTTTTATTTTTACAATAATATGATCTTGTAATTTAAGACAATCTACAGATAATTTTAATCCTAAAAATTCTATTTCTGTTTTTTCTAGCTCTATTTTCTTAGGCTTAATATGATTCCATGTTTTATGAATTCTTGAGAAATAATATTTAAATGTTTTCTATGTTTTTCTAGTGTATCCGAAAATATCAAAATATCATTTATATAAACTACACAAAATTTTTTATATTTAATTAATATAGAATCCATCCATCTTTGGAAGATTTGAGGTGCATTACATAATCCAAATGACATTACTCTCCATTGATAATGTCCATTAAGAGCACTAAAAGCTGTTAAAGGTTTAGATTCTTCGGTTAGCATGATTTGCCAAAATCCTGACTCTTACAATCAAATTTACTAAAATATTTTGCTTGTTTAGCTTGATTAATTAAAACATCCTTTCTTGGAATAAAATAACCATGAAAAATAATATTTTGATTTAATCTTTTATAATTAATAACCATTTTAGCTTTTCCTCTTTTTATTTCAAAGATGGTTTCGATCATAAAAGCGTGACTAGAATGTGGACTATTAGTTTTTTATATTAATCCTTTTCCTAATAATTCATTAATTTGTATATCAAATTCATCTATGTGTTGTTTAGTATAGATCATTGGTTTAACTCTAATAATTTTATTGGGATTTTCCAATTTAATATCGAATACCTAGGACTATTTTGCATGATTTTAATGGTTTTCACTAAAATTATCTTCTAAAATTTTAAACAACCAATTATTTGTTTCTAGTTGTTTAATCTGTTCTTTTCTTTGTGGTGTAAAATTTTTATCACACACAAATTTATGATTTTCTACTAATGGTATCTCTATAGAAGATTTTTTACGATAACGTAATTAAATTTTTGTCAATAGAAAATGATAAATGCTGATATATAAAATTATTTCCTAATAATATATCTCCATGCATTGCGGAAAACTTAAAATCTTAGGTATTACAAATATTACATTATTTATGTATATTGGTATATTTATAGCTTTATATTGAATTATGGTCTCATTACCATCTATTCCTATTGCTTTTATAGGATGTTTCATAGGTTCGCATTTTCTCTGAGAATGATATTCTTTCGCAACTACTAGTTGTAGCTCCTGTATCTAAAAAAGCATGCAAGGAATATGTTTTATATTCTCTAAATTGCAATGTAATTTCAATATATGTATAATATTTCTTGGATTGGAAATTTAAAATGTAATTACATCTTTTGTTCCAATTTTCATTTGTTGAATGATTGTTGAAACTTGTATTTCTTCCATTCTAGTGTTTCTAGAATTTCTACTTGGTTCAAGAGGAAAAATAGGTATATGAACTGTTTTCATACCTAGTGGTGTAGAACTTGACTTATATTATCCTCTTCTCCCTCTATTGGAGTATTTGAGGGTAAAATTAAATTCTCATTTGCATTTATTATAGCAGTATTTTTAAAATATAATTTATTACGAGACGACATGTATTCTATAGTACTTACAGGTTTAAAAGTACTTGCACTACTTATATTTTCTATCATGCGTCTTTTGGTATTGATATATCTCTTATATGTAATAATTTTGGTTGTATTCAGGTAGTAAATTTATTAGGTTCAAAGAGTTCAATAATTTTATTATTAATCTCTTTTATTTCTACTTATGCAATATTTGTGTATTCATTAATAGAAATCTAACTTAAAGCTAGATCTTCTGCTAAATCATTAATTTCGAATTTTTGTCCTAATTCTTAAACATAAAAACTATTCTATTAGAGGTCCAGTAATGGATATAAAGTAATTTGGTTTTAACTTTAAATCCTATTACACCAAGATGTAGGTTTGATTGAATTCCTCCAATAAGTGCTTTTATCGGATTTTCAAATCTTTTATCTAATGAATCGCTATTATAGGTATATCATGACCTTTTCTAAATAAAGCTCTAATAGCTATCATTATTATTCCTAAATGTAGATATCTAACTTGAGGGTATTTCTTTTAATCCTCTCTATTTTATCTTTATTAAATAATGGGATTTCATTAATCCTCCTCTAGTATTGATACATATTCTAAAATCGATACCAAATTGACATTCTGTTTTCAATTTACACAAAAAGTATCGATACTTTACAAAAAGTATCGATACCTTTTACTAGGTATCGATAATTTGTCTTTGGTATCATTGTGAACTAATTTCAACGGTCATTGAATTAGCCATTAAATGATATAGTATTAATACCTTTTGTTGCAAGTGAATTTAATTATCTGGTATTTTCATCCCCAACGGCTCTATTAACCTTTACAACAACCCCAACGGTTGAAATTTATTAAAGGGTATAAATACCATGTTTCAAAGGTCCTACAATAAGTAAAGAGATCATCAAGCTTAAAGATCAATCAAAACAACTTTAATGCTTAATTCTTTCATATCTTTCTTCTAAACACTTATGAGCTTTCATTGTATTCATTTAGCTCAAGTGTTATTCTTTGTATTTGTACTTAATTGGCAAACACATCAATCTTGTAAGGATTACTTCTTAGTTTGTTGTTTGTTATTCTCTTTGAGATGGTTGAGTTTTAAGGTTTGAGTAAAAACCATAAGGGAGTTACAATATTAAGATTTTGGGTAGAAATCTTAAGGGAGATTGTAAGGTTAAATATTGTCCTCAAAGGTTGTCAAATTAGTGAATTTGGGAAAATCCTTAATTGTGGAAAGCTAAGGTAGAAGAGTAAGCAATTGGGGTCGAACCACTATAAATTGTTGTGTTCATTGTTGCACATTCTTTCGTTGCTTCCACAAATTTTCTTAAAGGCCAATTCACCCCCCATCTTGGTGATTTCGAGTTGATCTTTCGAGCTAACAGTGGGCACGGGTTGCTTGTTCTCAAACGAGCATTTTATCACAGTCATCTGTTGACAGTGAACATATTAATTATTAAAAAGACACAATGGTGACAACAAGATAAAATAGGATTGTATTGAGTGAGCGGATTTAACTCAAGGGAATTAAGGATATCATATGAGGGTAACACACACATGACGAGGTCATTGGATAAAACAGTTGGATGAATTGCTTTCGTAAAGAGTCTATAATAAAGTGCGAATTATTGGAACAATACTTCTAGATATAATTGCAATTACTCAAGCCTAATTGTATATGTCTGATTGGCCCTTTCACTAGCTCAACAAAAGCTCAATAGGACTACATTTGAATTAGAAGAAAAATCTACAACTTTGAAATTAATTTAATTGAGTGGATTTATTCGATGTGAAATTAAATTAGGCAGTCGTGAGAGTTGTTCAACTAGAAAATTTGATTAAAGAATTTTCTTGAAAAATTAATTTGGAAAATCTTAGTGATTTTTGAAAAAATTAATTTTGATCAAGTAAAATTAAATTAATCAAATTAATTTAAATAAATATAATATTTTTGGAAATTAATTTTCAAGTCAAACAATTGGTCTAATAGGTAATTGAACTTGAAAATAGACCTGAGATCGAAAATTAGGCGCAAGAACCCAAAATCGAGACCGAGACCCAAAAACTGGTCGAACCAAGCCTTGTATGTGAAACCGGGTTGACGGTCCAATCAATGGCTAGATTTGACAGGTCAGGTCGTCACTGGCTCGAACCGAACCGAAAACAACTGAGTCGGCTTAGAGTTCCGTGAGGGTGTCGTACTTGCTATGGCACCACCAAGCACGGCGGTGCTGGCTACTGCGACATTCTGGTGGCCGACAAATAGTCAACGATAGTGGTTCTTCAGAGATTGAGCAATGGGTCATTATATAAATAGAGTCATGGGTAATTATTTTTCAAATACTTAAATTTAAGAGAAAGTTGTAAAGAGAAAATTCATTGATGAAATTATTTTAGAGAATTTCTAGAGATATTTTTAATATTTACAACTTGACCCTAGAATTTAGAGAAATTGTAAAATTACCCCATTGGTAATTTTTGTGAAAAATTTTCTGATTCGAAGCGAGCCTACGTTCGACAGACGTGAGTTTGAGGATAGCGGAGAAGACTACTTGGTCGAAGTGTTTATCCTAGATGAGTAAAAATGTACAATTTTGATTAAGTATTTCTATATATATTCATACTTAGGCTAAATTAAAAAGAGGGGGTTTAGAGAGCTATTTTTAGAGTAGATTTTTAGGATTTAATTTTGGTTTCTGTTTATTTTCAATTTAGTCTTTTGTTCTAAAAACAATTTTTTTCTTCTTGTTTTGACTTGGATTCAATTTGGATTCAAGGCTTCATTTATTTAGTTCTTTCTAAATTTCTTTTGCGTCTTCTCTTGCGTTGCTTTTGTTTTCGTTGGTATAAGTTGTAAAAAACGTCACTATAACCCTATTTTGTTGTAATGAATTTTCAAGAAAAAGTTAAAAGGATGGTGCGTGACATGAAAAAACAAGACACTCTCTTTATTGTCTTTCTTCTCACGCTAGAATAAATATATTTTTGTTATGCTTTTTTAAAAAAGATAAATTCATTAATTCATTTAATGAATGGAACCATACGATTTAGGGAGAAAAAATAATAAACACTCGTCGTAAATGGTGAATGACAAGCTCCATTTACACAACAAAGGTTTTAGTCTCAACATCAATAGAACATCACGACACGTTGACAATTGACTTTGTCACAACTCAAGCACAACATAGCTAGAGTGATTGTAAGCACTTAATACGATAAGGAAATCAACCTTGGATGGTCCAAAGCGGCGAGCAAAAATCGAAAAAAGAGTTCAACATTTACCAAACTAGAGAGGACGACAACAAAAATATCCCTAAAATCACTTGTAAAACTGTAACAGCCTAATTTCGACCCTAATCGGACGTAGTGGTTTCAGGACCACAAATCTAAGTCTGAAAAATATTTTAATATTATTTTCTGTGTTTATTATGTGTGAATTTACATGTGTGAAAGTTTCGTGAATTTATTTTATTGTTTGACTGCTTAATTTGAGAATAGGGCTTAATCGCGTATAATAAAAATTAGTGGTTAATTATGAAAGAGCCTAATTGTTGTTGTCTTTATAATTTGGAGGTTCTATGATGCAATTAGCCCACTATATAAGTTAGTGGATGGTAATGGTCAAGAATGACCTTATATTATATGTTATATATGTATATTAGTAAAGGTTAACTTATTAAAATAATAATAATGTTAGTATAATGATAATAAAATAAAACACAAAATAAAAAGAACCATGCAAATGTTCATAAAATAGCCGAAACTTCAAAAGGAAAGAAAGAAAAGAGGAAAGATAGATTCGGCACTTGTATTCTTTGATTTAGGTATGTATTTTGTTGGGTTTTTGATAATTTTTACGTTTTTGAGATCGTTGCTTCGTGTTCTTCAAAACCCATGTCTTAATTTTTTGAATTGTGGATAATTTTGAAATGTGTCATTGATGAATGCTTAAGTTTTATGATGCTAGTAGGTGAAATATGAAATATATTTGTTAGATTAACATGTATTGTTTTGAATTTTGGTGAAATTGAGTAATTATGGTTAAATTATGAAAATAAATTTTTTAAGGGACTAAAATGCTAAATAAATGAGAAATATAGACTTGTATGGACACTAGGAATATTCGGCCATTAGGAGTGTAGTTAAATTCTGTGTATCTTGTGTTTTGAACAAAAATGATTAAATTGTAAAAAGTGTGAAATGTTAGGGGCAAAATTGTAATTTGCCCATTCATGTGTTTTAGGCTAAATTGAATAGAATGATGTTTAAATAAGCTTAATTTGAATATGTTTAGATCAAGAATTAAAGAAATTGGATTTGGATCAGGGAAAGACAAAAGTGGTCGAGTAGCCGATTTTTACAATCGATGTAACACCCCTAACCCGTATCCGTCGCCGAATTAGAGTTACGAGGCATAACCAAACAAACACAACCATTTCTTTTTTTTTTTTTAAACCAAACTGATCACAAACATGGAAATTAAACCATTTTCTCATGGCTATTTATATTTTACAATCCAAATCTAACCAAAATCATATTCAAACCTATACATGCCATAAGGCCGAGTTCAAAATTTTAACAAAATACCAAAAGAAGTCGATAGTGTGATAGACTATGCTGATGATCCCTGAGCTCGTAACGCGTCTCCAAAATCTATAAATCAAATGGACAAAAACAATCAAAGTAAGCTTTCATAGCTTAGTAAGTCTATAGCATATCTAAAATACATATAAAAGAATGTATACTTAACTAATACACATAAACAGACATATGTATAGACATTATATGCATATAATCAAGTTACCAACATAATCATTAACTGCATATACTGATTTCTAGTGTATTTTTCGTTCGCACTTCATCGGATCCATTTATATATAAATTTCCAAATACATATACCAATAACATATTTTTATACTTATCAATTACAAGTGCGAATACACTTATACAATTATAATCCACGTATGCGAATACGTTCATATATATATATATATATCCAACAATTTCATGACAACCAATATATGCACATACTCAATAATCACAAAGATTCAAACGTTTATACACTCATCAAACACATTGAAACAAATGTTCATATATTTGTCCATTACATATAATCAAAAGCATATATATATATATATATATATATATATATACCCAATGCATATAATCACTTAATTTAAACAGATTCACTAGCAATTCATCTACTAGGTTTAAAGTCTAATTCAGTTCACCGACACTTAGCCTGCTAGGCTTATAGCCTGATTCAGTTCACCGGCACTTAGCCTGCTAGGCTTATAGCCTGATTCAGTTCATCGGCACTTAGCCTGCTAGACATATAGTCTAAATAATTTCACTGGCAATAAATCCGATTGATACTGAGCTTTAACAAAAGAATCTCAATTCACAGAAGTTGTATCTCTTATTTGTATATAAAATCCACACAAAATTGAGCTCAATATTCATAACTTATATCTTTAAAAACACATGGATAAATATAAATTCCAATCATCAAATCTAACTTAAATAACTCAATAATTCAACCAAAACACATTTATGTATATATAACCTCATACTTTAGATTCCACTTCTAATATCATAAAATTTAACTTATAATATACTAGGTACCTTTAACATTTGAATTCCATATATACCCATACAATTTTATATACCATCTCAATACAGGACCTTATACATGTACATATATGCATATTCAATCTAACAAACATATATTACTCTATACTTATATTCAAACAAGAACATATACCTATATACTCATACATATACTGAATTTAACATATATATATATATATATAAATAAAATTTCATACTTATACTCAATATAAATATTTATTCATAAGTATACATACTTATTCACTCCAACTTATACAACTATTTTATACTAAATTCACACCTTATTCACACACATACATATGTTCGAATATATCTCATACCTTTGTAATTTCATACCTAATTTCAATACAACAAATTTTACATGTATATACATGTATATTCGAATATAATTTGTACATATATGTTCATACCTAAATTTATTTCAAGGTCATTCATATGCATATTTGCATATTCATAGTCATTCGAATCTAGCATATATATATATATATATATATATATAATTTCATACTTTCAATTCCAATTTTATACTTTTAAAATCAACTCAACACACATACCATTGATATACATACTCATATGCTGATTTAATAAAATTAAATAGCTAATAGACTTACCTCGGACGATGGAAAATCAAAATCGGACGATTATTCGACTAATTTGGCTTTTCCCCGATCTAACTCCGATTTCTTTGGTTCTTGATCTAAATATATTCAAAATAAGATAATTTATTTATTAACACATTCAATTTAATCCAAAAACACATAATTTGGAAAATTACTATTTTGCCCCTAATATTTACACCTTTTTGCAATTTACTCCATATTGCATAAAACACAATTTATACAAAATTTGCCCATACCACACAAGGGCCGAATATTCATGGTTCTCATACAAGTCCACACATTGCATTTATTTCACATTTTAGTCCCCCAAAAATTTAATTTCACAATTTAGCCCTATTTACTCAATTTCACTAAAAATTCCAATACAAAACATATTAATCTATCACATATCTTTCATTTTTCATCATCAACTATCACAAAGTCCAAGCATTCATCAATGGCACATTTCAAAATCATCAACAATTCACAAAATTAAAACATGAGTTTTGAAGAACACAAAGCAACGATCTCAAAAACGTAAAATTATCGAAAACCGAACAAAACACATACCCGAATTAAGCTCCCAAAGGTGCCAAATGTTTAAAGCTTCCAAAGCTTTATTTTTTTCTTCTTAGAATCGGCCAAGAAAGATGAACACATGCATGGCCATTATTTATTTATTTAATACATATTAATATACATTTTACAATTTTAACCTTAATGATTTAATTAGAAAACTATTTAATGGTTGTCTATTTTTGTCCATGCATAATTCTAGTGATTAAATTACAACATAAGGACTCCATATAATAAAAATCATAGCAAATAGGTACCTTTGCATATAGCATGCTAATTTTGCATTTTACACGATTAAATCCTTTTAATTAAATCGAGCACACCAACGATAAAATTTTCACACGAAATTTTCACACATATAAATTAACATACTGTAGACTAAAAAAATAATATTAAAATATTTTTCTGACTCAAATTTGTGGTCCCGAAACCACTATTCCGATTAAGGTCAAAACCGGGTTGTTACAATCGACGACATCTGAGGTAAGTTTATAAGCAAATAGACGTTGTAAATTTTAGATAAATATTAATTGTATATGCTGAAATGAAATATGCAAAATATATATATGTGGTAGCCGAATGTGTATATGTTTGAGAAGCAGGGATATACGTGAATGTGATTTGTTGATATTTAGCACTGAGTGTGCGAGTATGAAATAGCTACGGCTATATGATTAGCACTAAGTGTGCGGATTAAATGATGAGGTTTAATAACGAGCACTAAGTGTGCGAAACTAAATAATGATGTTAAATAACGGGCACTAAGTGTGCGAAACCGAGATCAATTTGGTTAAGTGAGAGAAGAGCACTAATGGTGCAACTTTATTAATGCTTCGATAAATTATTTAGTACAAATTGTACTGATTCGATGAATGATAAATGTGACACATATGTATATGTTGGTATAAGTATGTAATATTTAATTAATATATGCTATCAAATTTAGTTGGTTATGTCAATTGGGATACAAAAGTATGTGTGTGTGTAAAAAAGCCTATATATATATTAGGCCAAAGGGTAAGTATATGTGTGAAATCATAACTATGTTTTATATGCATTTATATATGAATGAGTACATTCGGTAAAGAGTGGTATATGATTTGAAGATGAAAAATAACTATGTTATTACTTAAAGGTATATTTGGCCAAGCTGAAATTGGTTCATAGATATATATTTGATATATAAGATTTGCAAGCTCGAATGTGTATATATGAATATTATTGCATTATTCGGTTTGTTATTGAATTATTAACGTCATTGAATTTTTTAATTGCTTCTGACTTACTAAGCTGTGATAGCTTATTGTGTATCTGTGTTTCCTTCGGTTTTATAGATTTTGGAAGCTAGTTACGGGCTCGGGGATCGTCAGCGTAGTCAATCACACTATCGTCCGTCCATCGGTACCTATAAAAGTTAAATTTAAAATCTATGGCATGTATAGGCTATACTACCCTTTTGAATATATTTTGAATGAAGTGTATATATATAATAAGCCATGCGAAAATGGCTTGTTTATTTTGACATGAATGGTTTCATGCTTTGATTAAATATTATGGTTGATGATTTGGCTATGTTTCTTAAATGGTTGAGACTAATATAAGTGATGTTATGCTTTGGAAGATTTTGAATTTTGATAATTATGAATATTGATTGTGATAGACAAGTAAAGTTAATTGATATGATACGGTATAAATATAAGCTATGTTTGAAATCATGGATGGAAATATTTTAATTTTCGGTAATTGAGATTGAATTTGAATTATCATTTACTATGTGAAAGTTGTATATTGATATACTATGAAATTATACAAATTCTTATGGCATATTCAGCCCAATGTTTTTATTTGCTTGTATTTATAAGGGTTGATATAGGTACATATGTTAAAATATAATGATTACATGTAAAATAGGTAAAATTTTAAATGTGAGTTTTGTATACACATTTGTGTCATTGTTATTTGTAATTGATTTGTTAGTCGAGTAGGCGAAATGAGGTATGGCCAAAAGTAGTATTTGAAATATTTTGCATAATTTTTAATTATGAGTTATGTGTTTACGAATATGTTCGATGCATGATATGAAATGACTCGTAATAAGTTGATATTACCTTTTTGATTTAAGACTTGGTTGGTTTAGTTGGTTGAACATGTGTATATATATGATTATTCGAATTTGAATTTGGTTCGGTAATACCTCGTAACCCTATTCCGACGACCTTTACGGGTTAGGGGTGTTACAAAAACCAATGTTACATGTATAAGCAAGACTGAAAAACATGCTACAAGAGCATACAAAAATTTTTAAAACTGAAAACTTATTAAATAATGGAAAAATTAAAAAAATATATAAAACTTAAGACAACATGAGTCCAAATCGACTCGTGACATCATTTATTATTCTGAAATACTCTCAAAACAGAAACAGATTAAGAAACTGACGAAAAACTACCCACTTTCCAAGAAAAACTATTGGTGGTCGGTGGAGTTTAAGTGAATGATAACCGTCATCATTTATCCATCACAACTTGTGAAGACCGCAAATATTGTTTTTTTTATGCTTTAATCATTCATCGATTTTATATTTAGCAAGTTTAATAACATTTTTTTTGAGTTAACAACCATTTCTATTTTAATATAGAATTATGTGTTTAAAAGAAAAAAAATCAATTAAACCGTACTTTTTGTCATCCAATTGCATTGTTGACTTGAGAATTTCAGTCAAAACAAGTTTGTTAGACTCATGTTAACCAATAATTTGGGTAAAAAATGTAAGGGGCCGTCAACGGCTTCGTGGTGTGTTGCCCGCTGTGTAAAAATGCTAATGTGGCATATTAGTTTGAAAATTTTCCACTTGTTTGACATGGATATTGATTTTAAATAGGAAATGAAATCACCCAACTCAAATCCTCATATTTTGAAGAAAAACTTTCGCTTCATATTATCAACAACCTACCCTAATTATTCTTTTATCTATTAGAACTGATTTTGGGATACTCGTCTAGGTTTATAAGTCCGTTCAAACAATGAGAGGGTTTGATTTAAAATATAGACTCAGAAAATAGGTTTAGACAAAAAATAAGGCCTATTTTCTAAATGGGCTAGGCCTCGAGTAGAATTTTTTACCTGGATCCGTCCCAAATCAGTTATTTTGTTGTTGTTTTGCTATCATTTCGTTATTATATTGCTTTTTTTATTATTATTAATTTTGCTACTAATTTATAGGTATTTGTTTGCTAAGTTGCAACCATATTAGTGTTATTTAAGTATAATTTTTTAATGTATTTTCAAATTGTTCAAAATATTTCTTTTAATATTTTTAGTGTATTTGATGCATTGTATTTTTTAAATTTGTTTTTATATAAAAATTAATCTAAAAAAATTAATACAAACAGACCAAACTAAGTTTAACATTTTTAATCAGGGTCGGATTTAAGTAAAATTTAAATCTATTTTTTTAAGTCGGGTTAGATCCGAGCCTGAAAAATAAACCTAAAATATTAACCTGATAATTAGGTCTTGTAAATACTCTTCCATTAGCGACATCAAAGAACAAACCCAACCTTTGTTACCCATGGATAAAATTTGTGAAAGTAGAAGAGAAGAGAAGAAGAGGGTTTGTTTTAGGGTTTACTTCTTCAAGCCTTTCATGTATTTCTACTTTTAGACTAAAATTGAAAAATTACAAGAATCAAATTGAAATAGAAATTTTGACATTTCAGAAACCATCCTTCTAAATTACTCCAAATGGAATCGTAGAATTTGCATGTAATGTCATCTGCTACAAATCTGCTAAAATTTCTATAAAAAAATATTATTTAAGAAATAAATTCGAGATTGATGATAATTTATGATTCAATCAACATATATAATCTTTCAAAACTTTTTAGTGGATTAAGTGGGAATTAAATGTTTGATAATTCAAAACAAATACATAATAAAAGAAATTTGTTCAAATTATTTCTTTAGCTAACCTTTTCCAATGAACTCCATTTTTCTACCTCCGTCGCAGCAAACTACACTTTCTTGGGGTAATTTTCTTACTTATAATAATCAAAGTTTCACCAAGCCCAAAATGGAAATGGATCTAAATTAGGGTTTAAGTGCCGGTAGAGAGTCACTAGGAAGCCCAACCGGCATAAAACTATTGGGATTTTAATTTAATTTTAACCCTTTCGGTGCTATTCCTGAAAGGAAGCGGGTGGTGGGAAATCAGCTGAAAATTCAGTAGCACTGAAAAATGTGGGGCTGTGCTGCTCTTTCAGTTGAGCTAAACAAAATATGCGCGCCTCTCCAATTTCACCCTCGCTAACTGCTGTTTCCACCGTCGTATTCCCGCCTTTCCCCGCCACCACCCGCTTCCTTCTCCACCCACCACCCTCCTATAAAGCCACCGCCTCTCTTTTCCTCTCAATTCCCTGTCCCAGGTTTCTTTTCTCCAAATCCAGGCCCTGCCCCTTTTGCTCTAACTCCGATGCTACCACAAACGAGGAGGATGATTTTTATTTTGACGTTGACGATGATGGGATTGTTTCTTCAGATGATGAGACACAACCATTGTCTGAAGACGGTGTCTTTATTGAGATAAAAAAGCTTGGAGGGAATTCTCGTAGAATTCGGTCCAAAATTGGGATTGAAGCCAACCTCGATACTGTTTGGAACATCTTGACCAACTATGAGAAGTTGGCTGATGTTATTCCGGGTCTTGCTGTCAGCGAAGTTGTCGAAAAGAAACACAAATTTGCTCGACTTTATCAGGTAAATCATTATCTCCCGTTTCTTTTCATTTCCTTTTTTATTCTGTCTTCTGTTTATCTAAATTTTAGTTGCATGTGAACTTTGGCAATGTCGTACTTATGTTAATTAAAACTTTTAAGTAAGATGCAAACAACTTTAGGATTTTTAGAACAAAATGAAGGCGTTTCTGGGTTTCTCTAAATATGGGTAGGAAATTTGTTGCACATGTTGAGGGTTTAAATGTGAGTGCCAATTGCTGGGTGGATCATTTGGAAAAAGAAAAAGGGCTATTTTGAGTTTCTTGAGTCCTACAGAGGGATGAGAGTAGAATGTAAGTACTGGGATTGAGAAGCTCTATTATATTAATCTTTTGATATTCTGGGCAATGAATCCATTTCCTTCACTCTATTACCTTTACTAGGAGTCGGATTGCATTTTGCCCCCTCCACTCAAAAAATGAGCAAATTAGTCCCTCTACATTAGATTAAAGAGTAAATTGTTCTTTTGTTAAAATTTTCGTTGTTAAAAACTGGTATTATGAGGTACACAGTGGCAAGCCATGCATAACTCTTTGATTATTTTGTCAGCCATACCATTTTTTACCAGTAGAAATTGATGAAAATTTTAACTGAAAAGACTAGTTTGCCCTTTGATTTAACATACAATAACTAATTTGCTCTTCTTTTTTTTTTTTTGAGTAAAGGTACAAAATGTAATTTGACTCCTAGTTCAGAGGCCTCTATGGTACTTTTACCTTGAGGGCAACCAGCCAAGCACATGTATATAATTTATAAATATTGGTTTATTGATGATACATGTCCCTCAACCTCACATTGCTAATAGTATTCTTTTATATATAATTGCTTGACGTTTTGTCCTTGGGTTGAGTGATTGCCTTCTGTTATCGATGTAATCATTGTGTTACATTCTTTTGACAGATTGGACAGCAAAGCTTGCCATTGGGTTTGAAATTTAATGCTAAAGGAGTTATAGATTGTTATGAGAGAGATCTTGAGATTTTGCCTTCTGGGAAAAAGCGTGAGATTCAATTCAAGATGGTTGAAGGTGACTTCACCATGTTTGAAGGAACATGGTTGATCGAACAGGTAGTGAATTAATTATTCTTAAGCTGTTGTGTACCTTTAAATCTTCTCCTTCAGTCTGGTTTCACGAAGTATAAAGTCACAATCTCATTGTTATAGTTTATAAAAAAAATATTTAGCTTTTAGAATTTTCAAGGGAAAACCAAGAAAAATTAAACCCGTTTTAGCCCAAATGGTTATTAATGCACCCTTTTGTAAACAGGGGATTTCCACCCGAAAGGAAGCTCTCATTTCCTGCTAAACCGAGACAGAATTTTGATCCATTGGCTCGTGCTATAAGTTTATATCCTCTGCTGCAAATGACTGAACTGTATGATATGATGAATTTGCATTGGCTTTAGGCACAGTTATCACTTGTTTTTCTCTTATCACAAATGCATTTCACGTACACTTTTACTTTTGCAATTTTTGTTGTCCCATTTTATGTTGACGCTGGTTGTCTAGTCCGGGTTTTGAGTGGTGTTTGCCCAGAGTTGTTTTTTCAACATTTTGCTCTTCAGGGTTGCATCTATCAAGTTGTATGGTATAGCTGGCATAAAGAAATCCATGTTTAGAAACTTGAGGCTTGGCTTTTCTCGCCATCTTTCTTGTTGGCATCTTTGTATTTTCGCTTCCTTTCTAAGGTCATGCAGCTTAGAGTTTGCAACCAGATTTTTCTGGCTGAATAGGTTGTGTATGTAAGGTTTGAACCTTGAATGATTTAAATATCTATTTTAATGAGTGAATGTAAGGTTAATTATCCAAAGGCTAATGACTTTCTTAATTGATGGGCTCTGCAGTTTAATAAAAGAAAATATGAAGGCGAAGAAGCATCTCTTGGTGAAGAATTTCAGACGACCCTCTGGTATTTAGTTGATCTTAAGCCGAAGATATGGTTGCCTGTTCGCCTCGTTGAGAACAGGCTTTCTATCGAGATAAAGACAAACCTTTTGTCTATTCGTGAAGAAGCAGAGAGACTGATAAGTGCTTTGAACTCTGCATAAAACTATGTGCTTGGACATATAATAAACTCAAAAGTATATAATCTAGTGAAGATCAAGTTTTTCTATTTTGGATAATTTTATTGAAGATTTAAGTCTCACATTGCAATAATGATACACCTCAAAATTCTAGCTCAAGCTTGAAGTTTATGCATTTAATATGTTTTATTTATTGGGAACTGGATAAATGTAATTTAAGGACTAAAGATTCTAAATTTCAATGTTCCTACAAAGTGAATACAGTTGCCAATGTTGGGCTTAAATACTCAACAAACTTGGTTGCTGGGCTTCATTGCAAACCTCAAACCTAAGTGCTTAATACTTTCTATATTACATCTTGGGAGAAAACAGTATGGCAAAAATGAAATGCAAAACAAATGCATGAAAGGTGTAAATAAAACAAAGATCTAAAACTGCACGTTGCTTTTGAAGGACTGACCAAATTGCCAACCGGAAGGTACCACATTAAGAGCGGCTTTAGTCCTTCCGTTGCCGGCTTGGATCTTGAAGGATAAGCTCTGGCCGCTTAGATAGCTTAAGCTCTGCCATTTGGCACCCCAATTTCTCGACATTGCTTCCCATTTATTGCTTCTGGATCCCTTTACCCATACCTTGTTAATCTCTCCAGCACCCCCAACGTTTGATATCAGAACTAGCTGAAAATAGTTCCTTCCGTTGATGGTGAATCTAATGCCCCCACTTCTCCTGCATGTAACCCTGGTAACCACAAGGATTTAAACCGGTGATGTCAGTTACTAATATCGTGATAAAAATGTTACGGTACTTAACTGCGGTTATAAGGGAAGAATCAAATTTCATACTTCCTGTAGAGGATTGGTACAATTCCAGCTTTGTATTTGGCTATGGTCTCAAACGCAGGTTGAGACATGTCGAAGTGTGGTCGGGGAGGATTACACCAACCACCAGTGTCACTTGGGAGTGCATAGTTGGGAGGACAGAAGTTGGTGGCGGTGATGGTAATAGATTTACCCTTGACACACCATTGGGGTGCATTTTTGGCATCACAAACTATTCGATAGCAGCCTCCACATGACTTTCCACCATTAAACAAAACTGTGCTAACTGCAGCTGAGCTTGTTCCATAACCATCTGTAAAGAGATTGCCATAACCACAAGCTCCTCCTGGGAAAACCAACATGGTAATCAATAATCATCTGTTCAAGATCAACAGCTCTTTTATAGAAAATAAATTATATGAATTGAGATCAGCACAATGGAGAGGAAGAAAAAGTTGTTTAAACTTACCCATTGTACCAGAAGCATCAACCCCACCATAGAATGTTGCATGGGCTGGGAACCAAACTGGTGCAGTTTCTGCTATGTTAAATCTAGTGGAAAAATATAAACCCACAAGGAGTATCGCAGTAGTGAATTGATAGGAACTCTCCATTATTCTATTTCTTTTCTCCCTTTCCTCTAAAAACAAAAGGATTGTTTCTTTTCAATGGTAATGCGCGTAGAGCTAAGAATGAGTTTGATGCAGCAAAGGGAGAATCCTATATATTTATAATCACTGCTGGACCACTAGTTAGTTGATAGAAAAGATTGTTGATGGAATTTTTTAACATTAAGATATCATTGCTCTATGATGATCCATATATGTTAGAAATAACCGTAAATCATGATGTCATACGGAAAATCTCATTTTATATTCAAACCCATGTGACAGTAGTTAAGAACCTTGATGCTGCACTTGAGTTTCCAATCTATGCAATCTTGGGGTGAAGGTGAAATATAATACTGTCAAGCTAAATGCATCATCGAATTTTCGTTTTATCAAAAGTAGAAGTATTTAATCATTAATATTGCATTGTTACAAAATAACCAAAAAGAAAAAGGAATCATCTTGGAACTTCTAAATTCTACAAATGGAATTATTAAGGTAAGAAAAAAATCAACCATCAATTTATCAAAACTGAACTCTGAAAAGATCAGATGTAATACCACAAGACAAACCTTTTATGTCAATTCCTTATATTTAAAAGTTCTAATACTAATTTTATCAACAAGTGTGAAAAAATAAGAGAAATTGGGAAAAAAAAGGAGAGAGAAAATTGGGAAGATTATAATCCATATAGACAGATCACTGCATCAAAAAATTATTTAGCTATTGAATAATACTAATAATAAAGAAAATACACCGACAAGATCCTATTGAGATTAGATCGAAGCAGGCTCTAATTATTATTGGCAATGACAAGTGATTTCCTACTTAATTTCATGGGATTCAGACGGTGCTGGGATTTTTATGTAAATTCAATGTATTATACTATCCGTGGTACTATATAAATCTGCACTACAGTAGTGCTTCAAATTGTCAAGCAGGCAATATAAAATTACAAGAGGAGTTTAAATAGTTTCTAGGCAGAAACCATATGCTTTAAATCTTGGAATCCATTTCTTAATTTCTGCAACTACGATTTTCAACAGTTACGAAATTCTGCAAGTGCAACCTATATTATCTGCACTCAGATGACCGTTAGATGCAGATTTAGGCTCGAACATGAATATGTTGATATATGACTTTCAAAAACAAAAGGATTATACCTTCTATAGGCATATCAAAAAGTGGAAAGTCCAAAAACGTAGACTGCTACTAAAGAATCAAAGTCAACTAACCCATAATTAATCCATGTTTATACAGATTTTGTAGCAGCAGTTACATTGCAATGCAACCATCATGAATCTGCAATTGTTGTAGCCTTATTTTTATACAAGAAAAACAGGCAATAAATATATATTTTATGGTTGATAAGTACAACCATATATCATGGCATGTCTTAAGGGACATACATCTATATAGCACATGGGTGAGACCATGCCATCTCTTACTAAACTTTTCATCTAAAAAAATTGCTCACACGTGGCTTCACGTTCATGAATTTAATTGGTTGGTAAGGGAAATTATATTTAATTTTTATTACTATAAGAAAGAAAGTGAAATCAAGAGGGCTACCTTTCAAAGAGGCTTTTACATTGTAAATTCTATCTACCAAACAAGTAATTAAGAATGGGATACCTTAGGCATGTATTGATTTTCATCATATTAGCTGATATCAAGAAAGCATATAAAAACAGCAGCGAATGGAATTAATTATTATTCCAACCAGAAACTACTAAAAAATCTGGAAACCATCTAACCTCAACAAATCACTTAACTTCTATGTTCAAGAACAAATGTACATGGAATTTGAAATGGAATACAATGCGAGAATTTACCTTTCAAGAATCAAATATAGGATTCTGAAGCAAAAAACGAGCATTATTCAACAGAGCACTAGCCTCCTCGTTTGATGCATCTACTAATCTCAGTTCCTTGATCTCTTCCTGCCATTTCTTCATCTGCTCTCTATGTATCCTAAAACAAAACCATAAATCTAAATTTAGAAAGAAAAAAAAGAAAGAATCTCATCCATCTATAGATTATAGAATAGAAAATAGTAGTAGTATCCCACAGTATCAGCCATTGTTCAAATTCATTGCTCAGTTCCTTGAACATTGTCTCCCTTGATCCCAATAGCTCCGAAACCTCCATAAGTTAAATGAAAACAAATAGTTATATAATTTATGAACAACTGCGTATATAAACCAGAAAGGACTGTGATTAATAATGCTTATGGTTGCCAATTGTGTAAAGTGCTCGATCCTTTCAAGAATATGAGAGATATTCAGTTCCATTCCTTCTAATCCAACAAGGTGTGTCTCAGATTGTTCTTTCTCTGTTACTTCCATAACATTTCCATTGCTAATTTGATCTTAATTTGATTGATAAACAAAATAAAAATCAAAGAGGCTTTACGTTTGGTTTCATGCGTGTCCTCAAAGCTTCATTCCTTTCACTTTCCATCTCAACACCATCATGAAATCCAGCAAACAAAACGGATTGAAAAATATTCCTCTTAATAAAACTCACCGAACAAATCATTGAGAAAAACTTACCTGAAAGAGAAAGCAAGATAGAGTTTAGAATTTGGAAAGACACTCGGTTTTTTCAAATTCGAAAATCAGGAATGCGCGCGAATTTTATGTAATTTGGGTTTTAAATTGGGTACAGTGGTAAAACGGGTCGGATCCGAGGGATGGTCCGCAAGAAAGATTATGATTGGGCCTTTTTAAGGGCGAAGAAGGAGATTTACTTTTGTATTTTTGTGGGTTAAAATTCAAACCTAACCCATTTAAAAATAAAACTAAAATCCAAAGCTTAATACAAAACTAAACTTCAACCAAAGATATTTGACCTTTTTTCACTTATTCTTCGGCTTTATTTTTTCTTTTCGTTTGGACTTTTAATCAATAACGACAAATCTTGATTATATTGGTTATGGGTTTGATTTCATCATCAATGTCTTATAATAAGTAAACGTATAATTACATATAATTGCAAATATAGTAAAAAAAAGAAAGAATATACGAATGGCATAATTGCATTAGTTGTTGGATTAAATCGGTGAGGTAAATGTGATGGAAAAAGGAAAAGGAAAGGAAAATAGTACTGAAAAGGAGTTAGTTTGAGTTTAATTCCCTAGACACTCATGCACTCTACAGTCCTATGTTCACACTTTGGAACTTTACCCAATCTTCTGTCTCCATCTGTTTTCTAATTCCTTCTCTTTGACGGTCCATTTCGTTGTCACCTTTTACACTTCTGCAGTTCCCCAGTTTCACACTTCAAATCAAACTCCTCCTACCTTTCGAGTTCCAGCCCGCCCATATCTCCATATCTCCATGTTTAAATTCTCGCTTCACTTCTCTGCTTTTCCCTGGCCAACCCTTACAGCTTCTTTCTTTTCATTTTTTATTCCTTTCGTCGTTTGAAACTTGAAACGGAAACCTCCATCCGGGCAGCAGAAAGATGCCACCCGCACCTAAGTTTCAAAAACATCGTCTTTCACTTATTACACTGCTCTTCTCTGTTCTTGCTAGCCTATTGGTGAGCAAGGCAGTTAGCTTGGCAGCTGTTTTAAGTGATAAAGATGCTTTACTGCAACTCAAATCTGCTGTAGTTGAAGACCCACTAGGGTTCACTTCTAGTTGGAACCCAAATGATAAAGACCCTTGCCTTTGGCATGGTGTTTCTTGTGACCCACTTGAAGGTCGAGTCATCACCCTTAATCTTTCCTCTAACCTCAATTCTACATGTTCTGTACTTCAACTCTCTGCATCAAAAACAGCAGCAGTGAAAGGTGATCAAGTTAGAGGTAATTTTACTTTGCTATATCCTTGTTTGCATGTTGGTGTTGATGGCAATATTTCATTTGTTGGATTGAGGGGTAGGTTATCTCCTGCTATTGGCCACCTTACAAAGCTTAGAGTTTTGTCACTTGGGTTCAATGAATTCTTTGGTGAGCTGCCTTTAGAAATGGGAAAGCTTAATCTTTTGGAAGTTCTTGATTTAGGTTTTAATGCTTTTCATGGTCCTATACCAGCCGCCTTAAAGAAGTGCACTTCATTGAGGGTTATTAATTTATCTGGGAATCAATTGAATGGAACCATTCCTGCAATTTTTGGGCCGATTACAAGTTTTCAAGTTGTTGACTTTTCTTTCAATAAATTGAGTGGTGAAATTCCAAATGAGTTAGGCGAAAATTGTGGGAGTCTAATGCATCTCCATCTTGCAAGTAATGGGCTTTCAGGTTCAATTCCGTCCAACTTGGGTAACTGTGGTGAGCTCAAGTCTTTGATACTGTCTTCTAATATATTGCAAAATGATATTCCTTCAAGTCTTGGTAAACTCGAGAATCTTGAAGCGTTGGACTTGTCCAGGAATTTCTTGAGTGGACTTGTACCGCCGACTTTGGGGGATTGTAAGCAGTTGAAATTGCTTGTGTTGAAGAACAAGAATGGTCCTCTGTTTTCAAGAAAAGGCTCCAGCTTTATATTTCATCAAGAGGAGTACGGGGAGGGAGATTACAATTTTTTTGAGGGTGAACTACCTGAGAGTATTGTTAAACTTTACGGTATCCATGTCCTTTGGCTGCCAAATGTGAATTTGGAAGGCATTTTTCCGCAGACTTGGGGGTCATGTTCTAACTTGAAAATGTTGAATGTAGCACAAAATTTCTTGACTGGACAAATACCTGCGTCCTTTGGTAATTGTAAGAACTTGTTTTTCCTTGATTTGAGCTCCAATAACTTGTCTGGTTCGCTTCCAGCTGCAATTCCTGTTCCATGCATGGTTGTATTCAATATCAGCCAAAATTCCTTGTCTGGGAACATTTCAAGATTTTCTCATGGTGAGTGCTCTAATGGTTCCCTGAATTTGTCAATGTCATATATGGACCTGGTTGGATTGTACTCTTCTTTCTTTTATAGGAATGCTCTCATAAATGTTGGTTCTGGTCCTTCCCCATTTTCGTTGAGTGAATTTGTTGTATTGCATGATTTCAGCAGGAATCAGTTCACTGGCTCAGTTCCTCCCTTTATTATTTCTTTATATACTTTGTCTGCTAAGCTGAATTATGGTTTCTGGTTGAATGGGAACAATTTTGAAGGTAATCTTTCTGTATATTCTTTTGATCCTTGTCTAAGGTTGGATGGTTTGATCTTTGATGCTAGCAACAACAAAATCGTAGGTGAACTTCCTTTAAACATGGGTCACACTTGCAAATGCTTGAAAATTTTGAGTTTAGCGAGCAATGAATTTGTTGGCTCAATTCCTACATCATTCACTGACATGGTTTCTCTGCTTAAGCTTAACCTCAGTGAAAACAGATTGCGAGGTCCTATTCCGTTATATATTGGAGAGATGAAGGAGATAAGGTACCTCTCGCTTTCTAATAATAACTTTTCAGGCACGATGCCTTGGGATTTAGTTCAACTGTCATCGTTAGAAGTTTTAGAGCTTTCTTCAAATTCTCTCTCAGGAGAGATACTACCTGATTTGGCTGAGCTCAAGCACCTTAGTGTTCTGCGGTTAGATCATAACAAGCTCACTGGGCGGATACCATTTGGCTTTAGTAACATGACTGCACTTTCAGTGTTCAATGTTTCTTTCAACAATTTGACTGGATCTATCCCTCTGAATTCGATTTCATTAAATTGTGAAAGTGTGAAAGAAAATCCTAACCTTCAGCCATGTCGCACTGATCAATCATCCTCTGAATTGGAGCGACATCACTTTGGAAATATTTCACAAGGAGGCCGTTCTCCCAGGGAAAACATACAAACAAATCGTAGTGAGTTCAATCAAATAGAAATTGCCTCCATCACGTCGGCTTCGGTAATTTTTCCTGTCCTCATAGCATTGATTTTCTTCCTTGTATGCATGAAGAAATTCGCATGCAATGCTGTATCGGATCATGTATCGGGGAGAAAAGAGGTGGTAACTTGCAATAGTATCAGCATACAGCTGACATATGAAAATGTTGTTAGGGCCACTGGTTGTTTCAATCTCCAAAACTGCATTGGTAGTGGAGGTTTCGGAGCTACATACAAGGCTGAAATAGTTCCAGGAGTTGTGGTTGCGGTGAAGCGGCTGTCATTGGGTAGGTTTCAAGGTGTTCAACAGTTTGCTGCTGAGATCAAGACTCTAGGACGGGTGCAGCATCCGAATCTTGTAACTCTTATAGGTTACCATGTTAGTGAGGCTGAAATGTTCCTGATCTACAACTACTTGCCTGGTGGCAATTTGGAAAATTTCATTCAGGAGCGCTCAAGGAGGACTGTGGAATGGAGGATGCTACACAAGATTGCTCTGGATATAGCATGTGCCCTTATGTACTTGCACGACGAGTGTGTCCCTCGAGTATTGCACCGTGACATCAAGCCAAGCAACATTCTTTTGGATAAACACTTCAATGCATACCTATCTGATTTCGGCCTTGCTAGGCTTCTTGGCACATCTGAGACTCATGCAACTACTGATGTTGCAGGAACTTTCGGATACGTTGCCCCCGAATATGCCATGACGTGCCGTGTCTCTGATAAGGCCGATGTGTATAGTTATGGTGTTGTTGTTTTGGAGTTATTATCGGACAAGAAAGCCTTGGATCCATCTTTCTCTTCCTTTGGAAATGGTTTCAACATTGTGACATGGGCGAGCATGCTTCTAGCTCAAGGACGAGGATGTGAATTTTTCATGGCCAGGCTATGGGATACAGGGCCTCAACATGATCTAATCGAGGTGCTTCATTTGGCCGTAATGTGTACAGGTGAATCTCTTTCATCCAGGCCTTCAATGAGGCAAGTTGCCCAAAGGTTGAAAGCCATTCAACCTCCCACATCTTAAAATGCCTCTTCTGTAAGTCATCAGTGCCATTGATTAATGATTGATGTCCAATTAATAGCTCCTATATGCCTTTCTTAATGCAGCACAGGCAAATTGTCATTTTCTTTTATCTTCAGCCTCAGCTAAATTATACATGCTCATGCTTGTATTTTAAAATATTCTTCAATATTTTATTTAAAAGTGATACGAGAAATTTCAATTTAATAAATCAACTTTGAGGAATTAAACTCATGTATATTCAATAGAATATACTCTTTTGTATTCTTAAAACAAATTAAAAATTAAAAGCAATGTTTGGATCATTTTTCATTTCCCAAGTTATCCCTTATTCTTGTTTTTAACTAACTTTAACATTCAACTTGAAAAAGTCAATTTAAAAGTTAGATTTACAAAACATTTAAAGTTTATATTATATATATACATCATAATATTACCATAGTTATTTGTACTATAATCTGAGTTACCAAAATAGTAATAATATGGACACGACAAAATAAGAATAAGTTGCATTTGAGTCAATTATTCTATCACTTACGAAATTTTTATGAATTTAATATAATTATGATTCATATATTAAAATTAGATATTAAACGCTTAAAACATCTAAAATTAATCTCATCAATTGCAGCAAGGAAAAACTAAAAGTTTTGCGGCTAATTTTTCCACATTCAATCTCATCAAAATCATAGTCTTTGATCTGTCACCAAAAAAAAAAAAAAAATTACCCATTCATTTTAATCCTACTCATTTTTTCTTGTGTTTTTTTTGTTTTATGCTCTCTTTATTTTCATCTTTCTTTGCCTTTTTTTTTTTGTTTGTTTTTCATGCAGATCAGCGTCGGCGTCGGCTCCGCTCTTCCTAGATCATTAAAAATAACATATATATTTTATTTATACCTGAAAGTAAATTCTTGATTTGAAATGTGGGGGAAGAAATGGTAGGTTTGGAGAAGAAGAAGAAGAGCGCTTTATATTGTAAATTTAAAAAATTCAAATTTCCGAAATTTAAAGTTACTCAAAAACCCAATCAATCTAATAAGGAGAGTTACAGAAAAGAAATTATGAATTTAGAAAAGAATTAGGGTACTTTGTATAATAATTTAAAAAAAACTCAAAATTTACCGAAGAACCCAAACAATGTAGTCAAACATTTTGCTTTTCTCTATTGCCATTTTCTTTCTTAATTTTTGCTCTTTTTTCATAATTATCAGGAAAATCCGATCATTGATGGTAGAAATTTTACGATTCTCAAGAATAAAAGTAGAATTGCAAGTTTAGATTTTGTTTCTTGAAAACACAAGCAGTAACAATTGGTCTAATAGTGAAATCTAAATCTTATATTTAGATGTATTTTGCTAAGGTTTTAGCGCTTTGACAAAAAATAAAACAAAATAAAATAAATTTTGCAAAGAAATTTCTAGGTAAAACAAAATGAAATTGATATGATTATGAAAAATAAATGGAATTTAGTTTGAAAATTTTAATTTTTTATATAATAAAATTTACAAAAATGTTAGTTTAAATTTTTTAAACTTTAAATTTAAGAATTTTTAGAATTATACATATTTAAATATGTTTATATTTAAAAAATATTTTTAATTATTTTATAGATTTTCTAATAAATTTTAGTCTAATATTTTTAATTTTTTTACAATTGTTAAGAAAATTTTAAAATTTTAAAACCAAATTAGCTATTAACCCTTTGACTTAAGTGCAACATTATTTTTTAATGGAAGTTAATAGCGGGTGACAAAATGTAACAATTTGATAACGTTAGTGACTATTATGTAATTTTTAAAAATTGAGTGATTGAAATGTAATTTAAACAAAGTTTAGGGACAATTGATGTGGTTTACCCAAAAAATCAAAATTGAAACTAAACAAAAAACATGTTGATAATTTGTGACAACATTGACTGTGTTTGGATGAAGAATTTTGAAATTTTGAAGATTTTAAAATGCTGACTTTTTAGATTTCATCAAATCAAATTATAAATACTTTGTTTGGATAAATAATAGTTTTAAGAAAAATTAGTGTATTAGATTTTTATGAATTAAAAATAATTATAAAAGAAAAATAGTTATACTAAAGATAAATAATATGAAAAATATTCAATATGTATATTATTATATTTCTAAAATATTATAAATAATTTTAATAAAATAATTTTTAAAAATTATATATTAGAATTAAATAAAAATAATTTTTAAATTTTATTATTTATCTTATAGTAGGACCATGTGTATTAAATAAAATAAAATAAAATTTTTTTGAAAAACCTTTTATTTAGGTGGAATTTAAAAGAGAAATTAAACTAAAATTCTTCTAAATTTTTATCAAACAAGTAAACTTTTGGAATTTTGAAAACCTTTATTAAATCCATATTACAAAAGCTTATATGCAAAGCAATTTAAGGAAGGTTTCTAAAAGAAAATTAAGCTCCATTTGTTTTATGTAAAAGTTTTTATGAAAAATACTTTCAACTTTTTCTAATGGTTATTTCATGTAAAATAGGATGATCAACGTAGAAAGTTTTCCAGTCAACGTAAAATTACCCTCTTAATCCCGTAAAATGTCTTACCAAAATTTTTTTTGTAAGACATTTTCCAAATTGATAAGGCTCTGTTTACCGAAATATCTTTAGACATTTTTTAGCCGACATTAGCTACGAATTAATATAAAACATAGCACTATCAATAATCAACCGATTCACATTCAATTATCAATTTATACACAATTTAAAAATTATTTAATTTAGTCCCTAAAACCGAGACTAACATAACTTTCGATTTAAAGCGTCAAATTGAATTTTGATTTCACTATTATACATCAAGGACTTCCTATTTCTTATTTTTACAGTCAATTTTACATTTTATTCTGTTTTGTCCCTAATGTACAAAACTATCAAATAAGCTTAACAATTTAGTCATTTCTCACATCTAAGCTTAAAATCTATCAATTTAACACCTAAACCTTCAAGAAATCAACAATGAAAACTTTATAAAACTCTAACAGTTTTACAAATTGGCACATGGGCTAGTTAATTCAATCTCCCATGACCTCAAATCTATAAAAATTATGAGAAAATAACCAATGACTTACTTGAATTTTGAAGTTAAAAGCTCAAAGCCCTAAGAATGGTGTCTCCCTAATTGTCTTCATGTTTTACGATTTTACCATAGATTTGAGCCCCTTTATTCTACTAATTGAATAATAATAAACTTGTAACAGCTCGTTTTTCAGTGGTGTCGAAAATAGTAGTTTTGGGGCCACTAAATTTGACGAGTAAGTTCATAAATATTATTATTTAATATTTACTAGACAAGTGTGATTTTTAAAAAGGTTTTTGATTTGATAATTTATGTTATATAAGTGATTTATTAAGTTTAAGTGGTTTTAGAAAATGAGGTATCGGGACATTGTTTTTAGAAACCGAGTCGTAAATATTTTTATAAATATTTATGGAGTGTCATTAAGGTGGTATTAAAGTTTCGTTGAAAAACTTTAACGTTTTGGTAGTTAATTAATTAAAAAGGACCAAATTAAAAAAAAGTGCATTCTCAGGACTCCGTTCCCATAAATCAAACTCGTAAATATTTATTAAAAATATTTACAAAGCTAATGTAGTTAATTAGATTTCGTTAAGTGAATTTTCATAAATTAAAAGTAATTAGGAAGAAGGACTACATTGCATATAGAGTGAAAGTTGAATTATAGATTAAAGAATAATTAAAGGGACTAAAGAAGCAATTTACCCATTGTTCTTTAAGTGGGACGGTTAGTGATATATATATTATATGTAAATTTAATTTTATATATTATATTATAATAAAAATATAAATTGTTAAGTATATATATTATATTTATAATAGAGCAAAAAGTCATAAAAGAAAGAGAAAGAAAGAAAGCCAAACAAAATTAGAAAGAAAAGAAAGAAAGAAAAAGAGAAAGAAGAAAAAGAAAGAGAACCCACGGCCTAGGGTTTTAAATTGTTCAAAGTTCAATTGGTTAGTCAATTTAGTCCCTTTTCTTGTAATTTTTATGTTTTTGGAATCCCAGTACCTAGAGTTAACTGACCCATGTTGAAATTTTAGCATTGATTGAGTTTTTAAATGTTGTAAATGTTGAATAATTTTAGTAATAAAGATTAAATTGATAGATTTTTAAGCTAGAAGTGAAAAAGGATTAAATTGTAAAATAAATTGTAAAATTTGAGTAATATGGACTAAATTGTGAAAAATTCAAAATTTAGGGGTTTAAGTGAAAATAGGGAGTTAAATTTAGTTTAAAGTGGAATTTGTATGAAAATATAGAATTAAATGTGAAGAATAAAAACTAGTTTCGATTTTGTGACTAAATTGAAATTTAGACAAATATTGAGTAAAATTGAAATATTCAATATGAAATTGAATTGTGTTATATTGATGAATTTTAATTGTTTTAATTCGTAACTAATGTCGTCATGAAATCCTCGACTAAATGTGAAGAATAAAAAGAGGAAAGATAAAGTCAACGTCAAATAGCTCGTAATTCTTGGTTTGTATTTCTATAATTCTAACCTAGTTGTTAATTGTTATAATTCAATTTAATGCATATGGTAAGTATTGGGGTGAATAATTGACATTTGATAATTGATTGAAATGGATTGAATTGGTAGATACATATTGAATGTATTGATTATTGAATTGAAATGAATATATGTGTTAATGTGAAATTTGGATATTTATTATTATAGATTGAATTTAATTCATGTGTATATATGTAATTATATGAATAATTAGTATTGGACATTGGTTATATATGAAATGTGAAATTAAATCCTATTAACTTTATCGGGCTGAGTCGGATATAGATGGCATGCCATAGGATATGAAGAGTTTAGGGAATTCTTCGACTTCGAGTCGATGAGGCACTGGGTGCCAATTTACTTTGGTTTAACCGATGAGATACTGGGTGCCAATTTATATAGCGCTAGGCGCAGCTATTGTTTCGAATTTATCCGATGAGGCACTGGGTGCCAAACTGGTGTGTTGGTTGGATCCGTGTATCCGTCCAAGCCCGAGTCGTGTTAATAGGGGTAATTAAATAAAACGGTACTATAATTGATATTGGATGATATTGTATGTGAATTGAAAATGGGATAGTAAATTGAAACATGAAAATGGGATACATGAATTATGTATTTTTGAATTGGAATGGATAATGTTAATGTTTATATGATATGTGGATCAAATTGTGAAACCCTATTATATAGCAAGTGATGGGAATTGATTATGGTATAAAATGATGTATTTATGATTTGAATATTGAATGGCTAATGCCATTGTATGAATAAATGTGAATTTAAATATTCAATTGTGCTTATAATTAATATGTATATTATCTTGCCTTTAATATCCGGATTATAGAAATACCACTGAGTTTTACTCAGCGTACGGTTTTGTTTTCCGTGTGCAGGTTAGGTACTTAACTTTTGATCACCGATTCAGCATCCAACAACGATCCCGAACTCAAATGTGGTGATATTTATCTTTTGTATCGGCATGTACCTAGGGTGTCTAAATAATAGTTATTTTGTGAATTGATTGTAAATGAGGTTATAAGTTTAATGTTGGTTTGGTGTATATATATATATATATATATATATATATATATATATGTAAACATGTGTTTGTTTTGAAACCATATCATGGCATGGTAAATTGAATCAAATCTAAATATGTGCATGTGAATTTAAGTTGGTGTTTAAGTGCTTATGAACTAGGCAAAATGGATTGAATTTGGTAGGTTTATAATTTGGATTTGAATGATGCTTTAATGGTATGAATTGATGATATAAATGTGGTACCAATGAAGGCACATTGGTTAGGCACCTAAGATGATTGTTTTGGCATGTTTTGAATGTGTTTGATCGTGTTTTGAACAGGTTAAACGAATAGTTATTAAGTTTTTTAATGCCTGAGCATGTAGAAAATGGTAAATTGGTTATTTAAGGCACCTTTTAGGTCCACACGGCCAGACACACGGGCATGTGACTCGGCCATGTGAGACACACGACTAGCACACGGGCGTGAAAGGACATTTCAAAAGGGGTGCACGGTCGTGTGAACCCTGCAGATTTGAAAATTTTTCTGAGTTTCCGAATTAGTCTCGACTTATTTCTAACGCGTATTTTGGGTCTCGAGGGCTTGAATAAGGGACAGTATGTATGAATTTGATTGATTTATGATCTGAATAGTATATGTTGTGAAATATTTGAAATTTCTGTTTGTTTGATCTGTAAATTCTAGTAATGCTCTAAAATTCTATTTCGGCAACGGATACGAGTTAGGGGTGTTACAAAATTATCTTTTATTTAATCTTTATTCTACTATTTTTAAGCTAATTTATTATTATTCAAACAAATATTGTAGTCATCATGTGGTGTACTATTAAATATGCACTTGGATAATATTATTAATTTAATGTTATATAATACTAATGTGATTTGGAAGCTAATTTATTATTATTCAATCTTCGTTTTTTTTGTTTTTTATAACACAATCTTGAATCAATTGTTCGCTTTTGGTTGTTTTTAATTTATAATTGTTAATATTCTAGCTTAATAAATGAGTAATATTACATATTTAATTTAATATATTTATTTATAAATAAATTATTGTAATATATGCCAAAACAATGCAAAATATAGATTTATAGATATAAAATAAACTCAATTAAACAATGAAAAGATAAAAATAAAACCTCAAATGTATGTTTGTTAATATTCTAGCTCAAATGTATGTTTGTTTCATTAAAATAGATTTGTTGTATTGGATGTTTGGTTGATTTTAACGGCTTCGTTGGAACAAGAGGAACTAGTTTCATTGTGAATTGAAAGCCTATATATTTAAATGGTTTTAATTCTTATTGGTCCATGATGTTTGCTGCTGATTATTCTACAAGGAACAAGGTTACTGATGCTTTCCAAAAAGCTTCCGAGACTTCCCTGAATGCGGCAAGAATTTGGGCTTTTGACGATAGTGATCACAGGCCTCTTCAGAGTTCTCCTGGTCCTTGTAATGAAGAGGTTTTCAAGGTAATTAACATAAATATTTTCTTTTGACTTCTTTTCAAGGTTATAAAATTGATGGTTGGTGGTCATTGTTTAGGGATTGGACTTTGTTATAGCCAAAGCTCGGAAGTTGGGAATTTACATGATTCTGAGTTTGATGAATAACTGGAAAGATTATGGAGGAAAAGATAAGTATGTTGAATGGGCAAATCAACACTATCATAACCTTAATCGTAACATTCGCAACCTAATTGAAGATGATTTTTTTATAGATTCTCTTACCAAAGAGTACTATAAAAATCATGTTAAGGTACGTTCTTGTCGCTTTCTTTCCTGAATTGGAGACGAAGATCTTTAATTTTTAAAAGTTAAATAATGATGATTGTAGACAGTGCTGACGAGAAACAATACGATTACTAGAGTAGCATATAAAGACGACCCTACCATTCTTGCTTGGGAACTCAAGAACGAGCCTTGCTGCCCTAGTGACCCCACTGGATCTAATCTTGAGGTTTTTACACGCTGTCTCTTCATTTCTACCTAATTTTGCATGGTATGATATCCTTTTTCTCTATTTACAGGTTTGATTAAAAGAAATGGTTGCGTATGTGAAGTCCATTGACAACAAACACTTACTGGAAATAGGACTGGAAGGATTTTATTGGGAATCTAGACAACAATACAATCCAAATTCAAATCTCGATGGGACAGATTTCATTGCCAATAATCAGATCCCTGACATCGAGTTTGCTACTATTCATCTCTACCCAGAGTCTTGGTAATATCTCTATCTTTGTCTTTCTCCAAAACCCAGTATTGCGGGGAATTTTTTTTATTTTTTTCCTTTAATCTTATTATAGGTTACCATCGATAAATAAAACCGAAGCGGAAAAACTTGCTTTCGTAGAAAAATGGATCGGATCTCATGTGTTGGACTCTAATACAGTGCTAGAAAAACCAATTGTGATATCAGAGTTTGGGAAGTCTTATAAGTTAGAAGGGTATAGTTTAGATAAGAGAAACAAGTATTTCCAGAAGATATACGATGATGTGTACAATAGTGCTAGGTTGGGAGGACCATTTGTTGGTGGGCTGTTTTGGCAACTAATGACATAATTAAGAAAATAACAGAATTAAAGGTTTGGATCTGGAAACGAAAAATAAAATAAAAATAGAATTAAGAATATTGAATCGAAAATTTGAGAAATTAAAAATAGAGTTGAGAGAAAGGAAATTCTTATGGGAGGTTTCAGCCTCCAGTTGTCTCGTTCTGCCTTCGGTTCAATCTTCGGCTTTAGATGATCCTTCCCAAACCGAATAAGCCAGTTATAGTGGAAGAGGACGCCTACGACTACCAGCTCCAAGGATTTAGACTTACGATTTAGTGGAACCTGACTCTAGCCAACAATCGCTTCTGTGGGATCGTCTTATGCTAGATCAATACTTCTCAATGACGAATCTCGCGCCATTTTGTCTATTGGGCTCGCCAACCTCTGACGCAGTAAGCTAACAAACCGACTGTGCAACCTTCCCAAAACATACAAAGCGGCCACCTTTACATACGTTGAAAAGCTTACTTCTTAAAGGACATAGACGGAAGCATCATCCCCGTAGTACGGAGAAATGATGAATACTCGGCAAGAAGGCTAAGTATGGACTCTAAGCCTCAAGAATCCTTTTTAAGGAATATCGACAACCTTCGGCTAGATGAGTTTAGTGGCTCATGGTTGTGGTGGAAAAGAAAATAAATAAAATAAAAATGGAGATTTTATTGACAAACTCATCAAGCGTTCAAGAGAGCCTAATTTGAGATATCAAATTACGACAGATTAGTGACTTGTGTAGTTTGTTGTGTTTATGCTTAGGTTGAAAGGATTTTTTAGTTTGGGTTTGCAAAATTCTCAGGGATAACAGTGGAAGAATGAGCAATGGTGGTTCGGTCCACATTTACCGCACCAATTGTTTATACAAGTGTTCAACAAGGGAGAGTTAGGGAGGAGAAGATGGTGGTGATTGGAAGTCGATTCACCTATGACAGACAGAGAGTTGGAATTGGAGATTGGGAGAGGAGAGGAAAAGAGAGGAGAGGAGAGGAGAGGAGGAGAGATTGGAGGAAAAAGAGGGGAGATACTTGGGAAACACTTAGGTTTTCTTGGGGAGGAAGAAAGGATCCCTTGTCTTTCATGCTCTGGGGTATATATAGAATGTACCCCTTGTTTGGTCGTGCCAGTTGTCGACTAGGTGGTAGGGTTGTTACATGTCAATTGCCACCATGTGTAGTACTGTGTGGTCTTGCTCTAACATTCTCCTTATTAAGGTTAAACAAGATTGTTACGCCTTAATGGTCCCCATGGAGGGCCTGTAGCGGATGGTTTCTGAGAAGGCTCAAGTGGGATTAGAGGGTTCGTCGCAAATGGTCTTGAATGGAAGATCACCCCAGAGAATCCTAATCTAAGGTTTATTCATAGGTCGCATCCAAAGAGGGGGTCCTTATCAAATTGTACCATGTTTTGCCATGTGTGATTATTGGGTAGAGATATAACATATATCAAAAGGTAATTTAGTAATTTCACAACTGAGTTGATGTTATGTTGGCTCGTTAATAAAAATATAAATAGATAATTGTACTTATTTACTCATATTCAAAAAATATAAGACTAAATTGCCCCACTATTTATTCCGTAATATTATCATTTGGCAAAATAAAATTCTAAAAAACAAATTAATGGAATAATTTACACTGCATCTCCCAATAAATCAACCTCACCAACAACTTATTCATATTTTTCCCGCTGATAAAAACAAGTACTAAATTATTGTTCCATCCTTAATTACAGCATTTTTTACCACTACAGTAATTCCTGATCGAATATAGAATCCCTCAGATGGTCTATCTGCCTCTTCCACATTCTGCAGTTCATCCAAAAAAACAAAAACAATATAAATACTATAGCCATCAACCACATAAGCATAATCAATTAAAAAAAAATGCTAATACATAAATTAGTCCCCGAACAATATATCTTGGGATGATTTTGTACTTTAAAGAAAAAAAATTACAATTGGATATTTAAACTTTATTTCAGTCAAACAAATTAATCCAATAGATTAACAATGCTTACATCCTTGTTTGCAATGACAACATTTTTTCCAATTCTTGTATTTGTGTCTATTATACAATTCCTGCAGGACAAAAGTAGCAATAAGCAAGCATCATAAAGAAATTAAAACTAAGATGTTCTAAGACCTAAATGTTGTAACTGTAATGCATATCATATCATATAAGATTCTCTCATAGTATGTATCTGTGAAGACACCGTTAAAAGGAAACTTACATGATTTTAGTATTTCTGCCAATGCCTAATGGAATATTGCCCTCTGATATACAGGATGCTATTTCTGCCTCAGTTTGGTAATGGTCAGCACCCATCATCAATGTATCCTGAAAACTCTCATTTAAGTTAAGAGATTTGCTGCTGGCTGCTTCCATTGGTTCCATTAAAAGTGGTCATACTCAAAGTTTGAGGATTTAAACTGGTAGTAAGAGGAATGATATGACATGATATGATGCAACTGTGTAGAAGATGAAATTTCGCCACCCAAGGTTAAGGGATTGTAAGAGCTATAATGCTATGAAGTTATAGGAAGCTTATGAATGAATGAATCAGAAATGTGAAAGTTACCTTCAGCTCCACCCCATATTCCAATCTTGAGCGAATTCCCACGATGGAATGTTTGACACTGCATTCTCTCAAGAAGCAGCCATGTGAAATTATGGAGTCCACGACCTACAAGAAGCAAGGGTAACTTCATGATCATTATATTTATATGAATCGAGTTAGCCATGCCAATTAATCAGACTCGAATTCAAAACGAAATTATTACCCGGCACTGCTCTATTCTTGATGGAGGTAGATACCGAGGAGAGGTGAAGATTGGCTTTAGGGGATCATAGAAGTGAAACTTGGGGGGCTTTGGACATGGAGACAACAAGTTGCAGCTTGTTAAGTCCTAACACGGTCGGATAAGGAATAACTGCAGGGATAGTTGAAAAGAGGACTACCTTATCTGTGAGGGCCAAATTTGCATCAAAAAAGGATTTTATGGTTCCAATATCTTCCCAATAGCCATCAAACAAATATGCCTGCCATGTACAAATAACTTAAACTTGGGGGCTCCACTACGAACAAATTGTAAATGGCAAGTTTTAACTTTCAAGTAAAAGTGATCCCTGATTATCTTTTGATACTCTACCTTAACATTGTAATCTTTCATAGCCATTGGAATGATTTCAGATCCAAAATCATTGGCTTCTGGATAATGCCACCTGAAGAAGCAAAAATAATACATAGAAAGATCATCTCTTGTTGCTGCACAAACTTAAGATTACCACCATATACACCAAAATGGTCCATCTTTCACATCTAAAATAAAAACAATCATCTCTTAAACAACATGATGCATTGTTGATCTGAGAAGAACAATAATAGTATATCTTTCCTAATTGAATCAAATCAGAACATTGAAGCAGTTTATGGTAGATCCTTTGCAGCTTAAGCCTTCATTACCTGAGTAGTTTCAGTAGAACATCTGTTTTGAATAAATATATACCCATTGATGCAATGTATGGTGTTTTCTTTGCATCTTGAGCTGTTAATCCGAGAAGAGTTGTATCGACTTGCTGTTACGGTTAGAAGTATCAATAATCAATTTAAGAGTTAAGAGCTAAAACAAAATTTATGCATTAGAACAAAGGACAAGTACCAACCATTGACCTCAAACTTTCACCCTTAGGTTTCTCTAGGAACTGCCTAATCTGTCCATTTTCATCAATCTTCAGCAATCCAAAATCAGAGGCACGACTGCAGGATAAGAAGACAATTTATTTAACCAGGAAAAAGTAAAAGCGAAAGATATGTTTGAACCAATTTCTTGTATTGCAGTTCATTTTACAGGTACTATATAATCTTAGACCAGGCCAGAAAAGTTAACTAAAAACCTGACAATTTGTTGTTCATATTCTTCGGTCACTGATAAACAATTTGTTGGACAATACTCAATGTCAACTCTGACAATGCAGTTTCTAAAATATACAGTTTCTAAAATCATTACTGTAACTGAGCAATAATTTTTTTTTTCTAAATTATCTGTTTTATAATTACCTTTCATCAACAGGGAGACATGAAACAGATATGTCAGCACCAGAATTAATGTGCTTCTGCAATAGAAATTGACATTAATAAGGCCTACGAATTAATGTAAAAGACAAAATTGCAAGGTGAAGAATCAAGTGGGCAGCTGTAGTTCACCTGCAGGAAGTCCATGTAATCCATTCGGTATAGATGATCGCCAGATAATATCAGAATGTTCTCAATATATCTGTGTTTAGCATCCTGCAATGGTTACCACAAATTTACACAAAATTGGTGAACTCAAGAATTGATGTATAATATACATATCACAAGGTAGCATAAAACTCTTCCACACTTATCTTATGACTTGTAGAGCACAGATCAATTAGGAAGGAGGAAAATCTAAAAAAAACAAAAAAGGACATACAAGCTTGTCATACCTCAAACAGCCATATGAACTGTCTTACAGCATCTGCTGTACCCTGGAACCACTTCTTTCCTGATTCACCTGATGTTTGTGTAGCTGCTAATACCTAAGGCAAAACAAGGAGCAGAATTAGAAGCATATGTAGGCAAAACAAGGAGCAGAATTAGAAGCATATGTAGCAGAGAGCGAGAGACATGAGAGGTCTCATAATGTTTAATCTCTTTAACGAAATGTTGAAAGTTCCACGTTATACAATCATCCTCACTAACCCACCAGCAATAATGCAGTAACAGAGTTTGGAACGTTGATCTGGTTCCAGAAGATTAATCTTACAACTTCAGAATTGTTCAACCTACCTCAACAAACCCATCACCGAAGGTCACACCATTGCCCGAATTATAAGTCCGAGAAATGTGGCGGTTTAGAGATTGAGAATTGAACTGGGTGAGGATGTAAATCTTGTTAATCCCACTATTGATGCAGTTACTCATTGGGACATCGATCAGCCTATAACATCCCCCAATGGGAACCTAATAGATCGTGTAGTGTATCAAAGAAAACAAATGTTACAAGTATTTAGCCAAATCTAATAAAAAATTTAAAGGTGGCATAAACCATGTCAACTTAGCTTACAGCTGGCTTGGCCCTTGTTCCAGTAAGGGGAAAGAGCCGTGTTCCAGCTCCACCCCCTAATATGATAGAGGCAACAGTCTTGGGATCTGCCTCATGTTTCGGATAAATGTTCGCCCGGAAAGCCTGGATTGCACGTTTAGGATTGGAGAAACACCCGAATTCAATGATCATAACACAAAAGAGAACTGCCAACTTAAGAATCTGCATAACGCACAAAAGAGAAGGAAGTTACCATGAAGTCTTTGGTAACATCAGCTAGAACAGCAGAGGTGGAACATCTTTTGGTTGCAGAACATTTCCTCCTAGAAATGTCGAATTTTCCGAACCGAATACCAGAAATTGCACTGTTGCATTGCCCAATTCCCACTGCATTACTAAAGAATGAAGATGACAGAATCTTGTCGTGGTGGGATGGTGGCAGCTTTGATGATGGAACACAGCAAGAACCCAACATGTTTTGGTTGCGATGTGCTAGACAGAAATTCTTACTATTAAAGATTTCTCTTGTTTAAGGAAAGAATATAAAGCTCAAAGAACAAGCCTTTTTCTTGACACTTGTTCAGTTCAGTTTGTTGCTCTTCTTTGTTATCTTGATGACTGCTCAACAATATGAAAAAGTAAGAAAAATCAATATCTTGAGAAATGGAACATTGCTTACCTAAATTTGGATACCAATGTTCCCAATCTCGAGATTAAAAATAAGCAGAAGCCGACCACATAACATTTTATGCTATCTAGATCATAAAATATAAAGCAGAAAGCTTGAAGAGGAGCTTACACATTCTTACTAAATTAAACAATTACATTATAAAAATGAAATAATAAAAATCTGCCTTGATTCTCTTATAATGGGAAATTTAATTACATGAAACATGATGAGTTCCATCGAGACAAATTAATGCCTCCTTTATAGGGTCAACATTAGAATTTAGAAGCACAGAAGAAGGAATGAAATAAATATATAAAAATTGCCTCAAAATGGAGCAAGGAATGGCTCCAAGAACAAGATGAATACCCATCATCACCGACTTTATTTCTCCTCCAAAGAAAAAACCCAGTTTAAGTTTTCGAGATTCCTAAAACACGTAGAATAAAAGCCTTTACCATTTTTATAAGCTAATTATAATATTTTTTTATAAAAAAAATATGCTCATTACGGACATTTAAAAAATATAAGCGGTTTCCCCCCACTTCAGGTTTCTTTCTTACATGTGCATAAATCAAATATTATATCGTGAAAACCCATTTTTTATAACCAAATTGTTTCTTCTTCTATAATCAAAAGAGAAGAAATAAATAAATAAAAACAATCAATAACTTTAACAGTTAGAAAGATACCACCATAGAGAAAAAATGGGAAGATTTGGTTTCCCTGTGAAAGACACCAACAGTGAGCTTTATAGCATTGGGATGATGAAGAAACCAGAGTCAGGTTTCAGGTTTTCATCGGAGAGTGGGTTATGTCATTAAGAATTACTGAGAGTTCGAAGCAGTTAGCTAACGGCTCAGGATTACCCGGTCTTTTCATTTCTCGCTCAAACAGCTGCCAAACTAACCATTTCTTTTTTACTAAATTTTTATTTTTTAAATGGGTTTCAATATTCAATTTGGTACCTAAGATTAGCTTTAATGTTCAATTTGATACTCAAGTGTTTTTTCTTTATTTAGACTGGGTACCAAATTAGAGATTGAAGCCAAATTCAGGTATTAAATTGAGACAAAAAAACTCAAGTACTAAATTTAACATTAAAACTAAATTTAGATATCAAATGGTGTATTAATTTTTTTAGTAATGCATAAGAAACTTGATATATTTTTAAAAAGAGGTGTTAGGTTTTTCGTTAGAAAAGATTGTATTAAACAATGACAAATTAGATTTTTCTTTTGATTTTCAATTTTTCCTCCTATTGAAAAGAGATAGGATAACGATGAATCACATTTTCATACAATCCCTTCTCGATTTTTTATATACTAAAAAAATAATCCAACTATTATGTCATATAAAAAATACACAATCACCGTTAATTTTGGATTTTTTTTTTTTTTACTCGCAAGAGCATTATAAATCCATAGGCTATTATTTCCACTTCTTTTGAACACAAAAGTAACAAACAACTTTGGCAATTAGATTGCATCTTGCTTAAATCTTTTTCTTAGGTTAGAACCGATAACCCAATTTCTTTTTTGTTACATACCATTAGAAAATGAAAGCAGATCGTATCACTTCCTTTCTGCAATATATACCTGATTTATACATTCAGTGGGAGCCTGTAACAAAGGAGGCATTTATGTTTAGAACCATAAGAAATGGATTTTATTATACCAAGGAGGTAATTACATTTTTGTTCCTCGACATGCTATTTAAGCTTCCCTGTTCATAGGACCCAAGAATTTAAACTTGAATGCATTTACACTGTTCCCCAAAGGGTGGTTTGATTCTTTTGAACTACTAGTTCTTATATCGATACCTGTTCTGAGTGAATTGGTGAGGTCCGATGTGTTTTTGGCTTGAGACTTTCTTCGCTTGTAAGTCAATGGAAGGGGAAGATCATACTTAAGCCTCTTTGAAACACTAGGTTTATTTGTCTTCTCTGAATTTTCAACATTAAAATCACTTGGGGTCTTTATTTGGTTGGGAAAAGCCATAAACTTTTCCTGCATGCGATCTCCATTTCCTTTGTGCGTCTTTCCCACGTCAAAGTTCTTCCACAAATTCTCACCACCCAATTTGTGTCTCTTTGAATCAGCAAAGTCAACTTCCTTGCTTCTGAAAGTACAATCCTGGTGATTTAACATACATCCAGATCGCTCAGGATTCATTTTGCTACCAACAATGTTCTGCCATAGAAACGATGACCCGCTAAAACAACCTGCATTTCCCAAGATTGTACGTTCGGGTTTGGGGTCCCGTAAAACTTGGGCACCAACAAGCAATGCTGTTTGTGACCTTCTTGAGCACACTTTTGATAGCGGTGGAAGAACAGAAGGAACTTTGGTTACTGCTTTCAACAGAACCTTTGGCACTGATAGACATTGTTCCGATTTGTCACCTACAACCAACTTCTGATTGTGGTTGTGAATTGCATTACTGCCGGAAGTCTTAACCTTCAGAACACCCTTTGTGCTGTAGTTTGGAGCAATAATAGTCATTCCATCGGCAGATGGACTGGCAACAATGTTTTTTGTACTAACAGTTTCCCAAGTCTTCATTCTCTTTGGCAAATGGCACATGACTGAATCTAAGTTAGCATCCTCATTTAACAGATATCCATCACTTGGTACGGCATTAAGGTCAAGCAAATTGGAATCCCTGCAACTCCTCCTTGTTCTCCACATATAATGTCTTTCTTCAACACCAGTGCTCACACTACATTCATCCCACAACCTTCTCATGTCTGTGAACATTTGTGCCATTTTATCATGATAAGATCTTAACGTGTGGTAATATTTTCTCCTCTCAAGAAACTGCAAGGACTCTCTGAGACAACAAACCTTGGGAGGATAAAATCCACCTTTCAATCTTTTGAAAAATGTATCCATGGGATTCCCGAAATACAAATCACTACTACCGAAGAGCTCTTTCATGGTCAACCAAAAGGTCCATTCATCCATATCTGGAAGATTGGCTGATAAACAGAACCTGTCTTCCTCTGTCAAGCATGAGTTCCATGTTTCCAATGACAATATCTCCCTCAAATCAGGTAGATCAAAGAGTTCATACGGTATACTACAAATCTTACCTTCCAGCATGCACAGTTCACAGTTAATTCCCTCCAAGTCACAGTCATCGAGATCCTTACCCGAGTCTGCCCCATGTACAGGGTTATCTTCCTTTCCCTTGCCTTCATCTTCTAATGAGCCAGGAATGTGAACCTGACAACTATTATCCCCTGATTTCCAAGGGCAAATCTTTGTTATGCCCATAGAAACCAGTAGGATATTTGGTCTACAGAATAGTCATATGGAGATGCCAAACAAGAAGCAAAAACTTGATTCACTAATGAAATGTACCTGCAAAGCACAAAGTTTTTTTAGGGGAAAAGAAAAAGGGTAGAAGAGCAAGAACATGACATCCCAATTATAAATCTAATTTGACTTAAATCAAAACCAGCAGCATAGTTACCACAACAAACAAGGACAGCATAAACATAGTCATTTTTCACAACAATAAGCCAGTGCAAAATACATATCTAATACACAGTTCATTCCAGTCAAGGGAAAAGAAGAAAAGAAAGAGAAGGCAGCAAAAATAAGACAATGAACAGATTTACAACACAGGATCATAAATTCTTCATCTAGAGAAAATCAATCAAGTACCATGAGAGATAAATAAGATAAAACAGATGGAAATTTCAGTAAAAAGGGAAAAACATTAAAAGCTATCAAGTACAGAAGCAAGCAGCAGAGATCAAAGCATAACAACAGCTAAAGAATTATTTCATGTTTAACTATAAGAAAGAAAGAGGAAGACTCACAGAGTAGTAGGAAAGCGAAAGAGATGAAGCAAAATTGCATGAGAAAACAAAAACGAGAATTCAGGTAAAGGGGAAAGAAGGGAACAGTAAAGGAGTGCGTGCGTGAATCAATGTAGGGAAATAACAGTGATTTAGTTTTCTTTTACGTTTGGTCGCATTTCATAGAGAAAAGGAAATGGCGAAGCAAAAAGTAAAGAAAAAAAAACAGGAGGATTCACTTCAATATTAACCATTCAAAGTTTCAAGTCCAAAGATTGTTGTTCCTTTCTCTCACAGCTTTTTTGGTAGAACGGACGTACGTCCTGGCTCCCGCGTGGCAACACTGTAACCTGAAAGATACCGGTCGTCCTCCCATGCACAGGTGTTCACCATTACCCCTGGATTTCATAAACCTTTCTTTATTAATATTTTATTTCTTTCTATTTTTCATCTTTTTTTTTTATTTAAAAATGTTAAATTATTTACATTAACCATAACCTACAATATTCGCTTTTTCCAGATAAATTTTTTAAAAAATTTTAAAACTTTCGAAAAGTTATATAAACTAATAAATAATATTAATATTTGATAAATCAATGTAATAGTATTATAAAATTATTAAAATAATATTAAAAATACATCAAATAAATTTCAATAACTCACAATTTTTCATAATTATCCATGCACTTTCTTATGTGTTAACCGATGGATTATCTGCCCTCATCAATATTTTTAAAAATATGAAATAAATAATTTTCAAATATCAATAACATAATTACATGTAGTTTTAATTTTTACTAATATATCAAATAATTTTATGATATAAATTTATATACTAAAAGTACAGGATTTAATTTTGATTTTTTTTCATTTATTAAAATAACAACTTAGTAAAGATAATTACTATGAAAAATTATACGAAATATAAGATAAATTGAGGACACAAAAATAAATTCATTATTTATAATTTTTTTCATGATTATATAACTTGTATTTAAGGGTTGAGAAAGAGTTATGGGTAATTCTAGGCGTTGTATTAAAAAAAAAGGTTTTCACAAAACTAAAAAATCACGTAAGTATTTTTGGGGTCATAAGAATGCAATATGTCAAACACAAGATGCACACTAGCAAAATCAATTTCTAAACAAAATGTTAAATATTTCTAATCAATAGTCATGAAATTCAAAATTATAAATGCGATCAATCCTAATTTTATCAAGGATTTGTATTAGTACAAAATCTAAAATTTATTACCAAATTAAGAAGTTAGAAATCTCATACAAAATCAACATCCCAAAATCATTTAATTTTAAATTAAACTTTGCACACACACAAAAAAAGCCCATCATAAGTAAAGTTATAATCTTAATTTTTAGAGATTAATCAATAAATCTTGTAAAGAAACGAAGAATTGTTATCAAATTTTTAGAGATTAAAATATAGTTTAGTAAAAATTTTGGAAAGTGTGGAAAATAAGAGAAATTTGAGACAAAAATATAAATATTAGAAAATTTTGAGTTTTAGGAAAAATTATTTTATAATATTTTAGTGAAGGGAATTTACTAAATTTATAAACTAAAATACATTTTTAAGATTTAAAAAAATTGTGGCACAAGGGTGCCTCTTCGCCTAGTTTTTTTTTTTTAACTTTTATATTAAAATTTTAATAATATTATTATTCAAAATATAATTTTTCTTTTAATTAAGTAATTCGACTCTCGAGGCGAGTTCAATTGTCTTAATAGATTTGAAGTAATAATTATGCAATAATTAAAATTCCCCGGAAGGTGTCAAGTTACACATGAAATTTAATTTTACAATTAAGGGTAACTGTACAAAATTCGAAACCTATAAGTGTCAAATTTAGATGTAATTAAGTTTCCTAACCCTAGTAAGTATAATGTATAGAGCTCGACCTATGAATGTTGAGTTTGTAATTATTTAATTTTTGCTTATTTACCGTAAATCTAACCTTAACAAATATACTCCATAAAGCTTTTATAAAATTTAATTTTACACTTAACCCTAATAAATACTTTATATGGAT